>NW_027116871.1:67500-135000 GCF_024137725.1 Prorops nasuta | reverse complement strand
GGACTTAGCCGCTGGTTGGACGGGTCGGCTCGCGAGCGAGGCGTTCGGGTCCGCCGGCCAAAAGCAATGCGCCGCGTTGGACTTAGCCGCTGGTTGGACGGGTCGGCTCGCGAGCGAGGCGTTCGGGTCCGACGGCCGAAAGCAATGCGCCGCGTTGGACTTAGCCGCTGGTTGGACGGGTCGGCTCGCGAGCGAGGCGTTCGGGTCCGCCGGCCAAAAGCAATGCGCCGCGTTGGACTTAGCCGCTGGTTGGACGGGTCGGCTCGCGAGCGAGGCGTTCGGGTCCGACGGCCGAAAGCAATGCGCCGCGTTGGACTTAGCCGCTGGTTGGACGGGTCGGCTCGCGAGCGAAGCGTTCGGGTCCGCCGGCCAAAAGCAATGCGCCGCGTTGGACTTAGCCGCTGGTTGGACGGGTCGGCTCGCGAGCGAGGCGTTCGGGTCCGACGGCCGAAAGCAATGCGCCGCGTTGGACTTAGCCGCTGGTTGGACGGGTCGGCTCGCGAGCGAGGCGTTCGGGTCCGACGGCCGAAAGCAATGCGCCGCGTTGGACTTAGCCGCTGGTTGGAGGGGTCGGCTCGCGAGCGAGGCGTTCGCGTCCGCCGGCCAAAAGCAACGCGCCGCGTTGGACTTAGCCGCTGGTTGGACGGGTCGGCTCGCGAGCGAGGCATTCGCGTCCGCCGGCCAAAAGCAATGCGCCGCGTTGGACTTAGCCGCTGGTTGGACGGGTCGGCTCGCGAGCGAGGCGTTCGCGTCCGCCGGCCAAAAGCAATGCGCCGCGTTGGACTTAGCCGCTGGTTGGAGGGGTCGGCTCGCGAGCGAGGCGTTCGGGTCCGACGGCCGAAAGCAATGCGCCGCGTTGGACTTAGCCGCTGTTTGGACGGGTCGGCTCGCGAGCGAGGCGTTCGCGTCCGCCGGCCGAAAGCAATGCACCGCGTTGGACTTAGCCGCTGGTTGGACGGGTCGGCTCGCGAGCGAGGCGTTCGCGTCCTCCGGCCAAAAGCAATGCGCCGCGTTGGACTTAGCCGCTGGTTGGACGGGTCGCTCGCGAGCGAGGCGTTCGGGTCCGACGGCCGAAAGCAATGCGCCGCGTTGGACTTAGCCGCTGGTTGGACGGGTCGGCTCGCGAGCGAGGCGTTCGGGTCCGCCGGCCAAAAGCAATGCGCCGCGTTGGACTTAGCCGCTGGTTGGACGGGTCGGCTCGCGAGCGAGGCGTTCGGGTCCGACGGCCGAAAGCAATGCGCCGCGTTGGACTTAGCCGCTGGTTGGACGGGTCGGCTCGCGAGCGAGGCGTTCGGGTCCGCCGGCCAAAAGCAATGCGCCGCGTTGGACTTCGCCGCTGGTTGGACGGGTCGGCTCGCGAGCGAGGCGTTCGGGTCCGACGGCCGAAAGCAATGCGCCGCGTTGGACTTAGCCGCTGGTTGGACGGGTCGGCTCGCGAGCGAAGCGTTCGGGTCCGCCGGCCAAAAGCAATGCGCCGCGTTGGACTTAGCCGCTGGTTGGACGGGTCGGCTCGCGAGCGAGGCGTTCGGGTCCGACGGCCGAAAGCAATGCGCCGCGTTGGACTTAGCCGCTGGTTGGACGGGTCGGCTCGCGAGCGAGGCGTTCGGGTCCGACGGCCGAAAGCAATGCGCCGCGTTGGACTTAGCCGCTGGTTGGAGGGGTCGGCTCGCGAGCGAGGCGTTCGCGTCCGCCGGCCAAAAGCAACGCGCCGCGTTGGACTTAGCCGCTGGTTGGACGGGTCGGCTCGCGAGCGAGGCATTCGCGTCCGCCGGCCAAAAGCAATGCGCCGCGTTGGACTTAGCCGCTGGTTGGACGGGTCGGCTCGCGAGCGAGGCGTTCGCGTCCGCCGGCCAAAAGCAATGCGCCGCGTTGGACTTAGCCGCTGTTTGGACGAGTCGGCTCGCGAGCGAGGCGTTCGGGTCCGACGGCCGAAAGCAATGCGCCGCGTTGGACTTAGCCGCTGGTTGGACGGGTCGGCTCGCGAGCGAGGCGTTCGGGTCCGCCGGCCAAAAGCAATGCGCCGCGTTGGACTTAGCCGCTGGTTGGACGGGTCGGCTCGCGAGCGAGGCGTTCGGGTCCGCCGGCCAAAAGCAATGCGCCGCGTTGGACTTAGCCGCTGTTTGGACGGGTCGGCTCGCGAGCGAGGCGTTCGCGTCCGCCGGCCGAAAGCAATGCACCGCGTTGGACTTAGCCGCTGGTTGGACGGGTCGGCTCGCGAGCGAGGCGTTCGCGTCCGCCGGCCAAAAGCAATGCGCCGCGTTGGACTTAGCCGCTGGTTGGACGGGTCGGCTCGCGAGCGAGGCTTTCGCGTCCGCCGGCCGAAAGCAATGCGCCGCGTTGGACTTAGCCGCTGGTTGGAGGGGTCGGCTCGCGAGCGAGGCTTTCGCGTCCGCCGGCCGAAAGCAATGCGCCGCGTTGGACTTAGCCGCTGGTTGGAGGGGTCGGCTCGCGAGCGAGGCGTTTGCGTCCGCCGGCCGAAAGCAATGCGCCGCGTTGGACTTAGCCGCTGGTTGGAGGGGTCGGCTCGCGAGCGAGGCGTTCGGGTCCGTCGGCCGAAAGCAATGCGCCGCGTTGGACTTAGCCGCTGGTTGGACGGGTCGGCTCGCGAGCGAGGCTTTCGCGTCCGCCGGCCGAAAGCAATGCGCCGCGTTGGACTTAGCCGCTGGTTGGAGGGGTCGGCTCGCGAGCGAGGCGTTTGCGTCCGCCGGCCGAAAGCAATGCGCCGCGTTGGACTTAGCCGCTGGTTGGAGGGGTCGGCTCGCGAGCGAGGCGTTCGGGTCCGTCGGCCGAAAGCAATGCGCCGCGTTGGACTTAGCCGCTGGTTGGACGGGTCGGCTCGCGAGCGAGGCTTTCGCGTCCGCCGGCCGAAAGCAATGCGCCGCGTTGGACTTAGCCGCTGGTTGGAGGGGTCGGCTCGCGAGCGAGGCGTTTGCGTCCGCCGGCCGAAAGCAATGCGCCGCGTTGGACTTAGCCGCTGGTTGGACGGGTCGGCTCGCGAGCGAGGCGTTCGGGTCCGCCGGCCAAAAGCAATGCGCCGCGTTGGACTTAGCCGCTGGTTGGACGGGTCGGCTCGCGAGCGAGGCGTTCGCGTCCGCCGGCCGAAAGCAATGCACCGCGTTGGACTTAGCCGCTGGTTGGACGGGTCGGCTCGCGAGCGAGGCGTTCGCGTCCGCCGGCCAAAAGCAATGCGCCGCGTTGGACTTAGCCGCTGGTTGGAGGGGTCGGCTCGCGAGCGAGGCGTTCGGGTCCGACGGCCGAAAGCAATGCGCCGCGTTGGACTTAGCCGCTGTTTGGACGGGTCGGCTCGCGAGCGAGGCGTTCGCGTCCGCCGGCCGAAAGCAATGCACCGCGTTGGACTTAGCCGCTGGTTGGACGGGTCGGCTCGCGAGCGAGGCGTTCGCGTCCGCCGGCCAAAAGCAATGCGCCGCGTTGGACTTAGCCGCTGGTTGGACGGGTCGCTCGCGAGCGAGGCGTTCGGGTCCGACGGCCGAAAGCAATGCGCCGCGTTGGACTTAGCCGCTGGTTGGACGGGTCGGCTCGCGAGCGAGGCGTTCGGGTCCGACGGCCGAAAGCAATGCGCCGCGTTGGACTTAGCCGCTGGTTGGAGGGGTCGGCTCGCGAGCGAGGCGTTCGCGTCCGCCGGCCAAAAGCAACGCGCCGCGTTGGACTTAGCCGCTGGTTGGACGGGTCGGCTCGCGAGCGAGGCATTCGCGTCCGCCGGCCAAAAGCAATGCGCCGCGTTGGACTTAGCCGCTGGTTGGACGGGTCGGCTCGCGAGCGAGGCGTTCGCGTCCGCCGGCCAAAAGCAATGCGCCGCGTTGGACTTAGCCGCTGTTTGGACGAGTCGGCTCGCGAGCGAGGCGTTCGGGTCCGACGGCCGAAAGCAATGCGCCGCGTTGGACTTAGCCGCTGGTTGGACGGGTCGGCTCGCGAGCGAGGCGTTCGGGTCTGCCGGCCAAAAGCAATGCGCCGCGTTGGACTTAGCCGCTGGTTGGACGGGTCGGCTCGCGAGCGAGGCGTTCGGGTCCGCCGGCCAAAAGCAATGCGCCGCGTTGGACTTAGCCGCTGTTTGGACGGGTCGGCTCGCGAGCGAGGCGTTCGCGTCCGCCGGCCGAAAGCAATGCACCGCGTTGGACTTAGCCGCTGGTTGGACGGGTCGGCTCGCGAGCGAGGCGTTCGCGTCCGCCGGCCAAAAGCAATGCGCCGCGTTGGACTTAGCCGCTGGTTGGACGGGTCGGCTCGCGAGCGAGGCTTTCGCGTCCGCCGGCCGAAAGCAATGCGCCGCGTTGGACTTAGCCGCTGGTTGGAGGGGTCGGCTCGCGAGCGAGGCGTTTGCGTCCGCCGGCCGAAAGCAATGCGCCGCGTTGGACTTAGCCGCTGGTTGGACGGGTCGGCTCGCGAGCGAGGCTTTCGCGTCCGCCGGCCGAAAGCAATGCGCCGCGTTGGACTTAGCCGCTGGTTGGAGGGGTCGGCTCGCGAGCGAGGCGTTCGGGTCCGTCGGCCGAAAGCAATGCGCCGCGTTGGACTTAGCCGCTGGTTGGACGGGTCGGCTCGCGAGCGAGGCTTTCGCGTCCGCCGGCCGAAAGCAATGCGCCGCGTTGGACTTAGCCGCTGGTTGGAGGGGTCGGCTCGCGAGCGAGGCGTTTGCGTCCGCCGGCCGAAAGCAATGCGCCGCGTTGGACTTAGCCGCTGGTTGGAGGGGTCGGCTCGCGAGCGAGGCGTTTGCGTCCGCCGGCCGAAAGCAATGCACCGCGTTGGACTTAGCCGCTGGTTGGACGGGTCGGCTCGCGAGCGAGGCGTTCGCGTCCGCCGGCCAAAAGCAATGCGCCGCGTTGGACTTAGCCGCTGGTTGGACGGGTCGCTCGCGAGCGAGGCGTTCGGGTCCGACGGCCGAAAGCAATGCGCCGCGTTGGACTTAGCCGCTGGTTGGACGGGTCGGCTCGCGAGCGAGGCGTTCGGGTCCGCCGGCCAAAAGCAATGCGCCGCGTTGGACTTAGCCGCTGGTTGGACGGGTCGGCTCGCGAGCGAGGCGTTCGGGTCCGACGGCCGAAAGCAATGCGCCGCGTTGGACTTAGCCGCTGGTTGGACGGGTCGGCTCGCGAGCGAGGCGTTCGGGTCCGCCGGCCAAAAGCAATGCGCCGCGTTGGACTTAGCCGCTGGTTGGACGGGTCGGCTCGCGAGCGAGGCGTTCGGGTCCGACGGCCGAAAGCAATGCGCCGCGTTGGACTTAGCCGCTGGTTGGACGGGTCGGCTCGCGAGCGAAGCGTTCGGGTCCGCCGGCCAAAAGCAATGCGCCGCGTTGGACTTAGCCGCTGGTTGGACGGGTCGGCTCGCGAGCGAGGCGTTCGGGTCCGACGGCCGAAAGCAATGCGCCGCGTTGGACTTAGCCGCTGGTTGGACGGGTCGGCTCGCGAGCGAGGCGTTCGGGTCCGACGGCCGAAAGCAATGCGCCGCGTTGGACTTAGCCGCTGGTTGGAGGGGTCGGCTCGCGAGCGAGGCGTTCGCGTCCGCCGGCCAAAAGCAACGCGCCGCGTTGGACTTAGCCGCTGGTTGGACGGGTCGGCTCGCGAGCGAGGCATTCGCGTCCGCCGGCCAAAAGCAATGCGCCGCGTTGGACTTAGCCGCTGGTTGGACGGGTCGGCTCGCGAGCGAGGCGTTCGCGTCCGCCGGCCAAAAGCAATGCGCCGCGTTGGACTTAGCCGCTGGTTGGAGGGGTCGGCTCGCGAGCGAGGCGTTCGGGTCCGACGGCCGAAAGCAATGCGCCGCGTTGGACTTAGCCGCTGTTTGGACGGGTCGGCTCGCGAGCGAGGCGTTCGCGTCCGCCGGCCGAAAGCAATGCACCGCGTTGGACTTAGCCGCTGGTTGGACGGGTCGGCTCGCGAGCGAGGCGTTCGCGTCCGCCGGCCAAAAGCAATGCGCCGCGTTGGACTTAGCCGCTGGTTGGACGGGTCGCTCGCGAGCGAGGCGTTCGGGTCCGACGGCCGAAAGCAATGCGCCGCGTTGGACTTAGCCGCTGGTTGGACGGGTCGGCTCGCGAGCGAGGCGTTCGGGTCCGCCGGCCAAAAGCAATGCGCCGCGTTGGACTTAGCCGCTGGTTGGACGGGTCGGCTCGCGAGCGAGGCGTTCGGGTCCGACGGCCGAAAGCAATGCGCCGCGTTGGACTTAGCCGCTGGTTGGACGGGTCGGCTCGCGAGCGAGGCGTTCGGGTCCGACGGCCGAAAGCAATGCGCCGCGTTGGA
This sequence comes from Prorops nasuta, assembly GCF_024137725.1. Lineage (NCBI taxonomy): Eukaryota > Metazoa > Arthropoda > Insecta > Hymenoptera > Bethylidae > Prorops > Prorops nasuta. The sequence continues at coordinate 128,761 of NW_027116871.1, read as the reverse complement.
CTTAGCCGCTGGTTGGACGGGTCGGCTCGCGAGCGAAGCGTTCGGGTCCGCCGGCCAAAAGCAATGCGCCGCGTTGGACTTAGCCGCTGGTTGGACGGGTCGGCTCGCGAGCGAGGCGTTCGGGTCCGACGGCCGAAAGCAATGCGCCGCGTTGGACTTAGCCGCTGGTTGGACGGGTCGGCTCGCGAGCGAGGCGTTCGGGTCCGACGGCCGAAAGCAATGCGCCGCGTTGGACTTAGCCGCTGGTTGGAGGGGTCGGCTCGCGAGCGAGGCGTTCGCGTCCGCCGGCCAAAAGCAACGCGCCGCGTTGGACTTAGCCGCTGGTTGGACGGGTCGGCTCGCGAGCGAGGCATTCGCGTCCGCCGGCCAAAAGCAATGCGCCGCGTTGGACTTAGCCGCTGGTTGGACGGGTCGGCTCGCGAGCGAGGCGTTCGCGTCCGCCGGCCAAAAGCAATGCGCCGCGTTGGACTTAGCCGCTGGTTGGAGGGGTCGGCTCGCGAGCGAGGCGTTCGGGTCCGACGGCCGAAAGCAATGCGCCGCGTTGGACTTAGCCGCTGTTTGGACGGGTCGGCTCGCGAGCGAGGCGTTCGCGTCCGCCGGCCGAAAGCAATGCACCGCGTTGGACTTAGCCGCTGGTTGGACGGGTCGGCTCGCGAGCGAGGCGTTCGCGTCCGCCGGCCAAAAGCAATGCGCCGCGTTGGACTTAGCCGCTGGTTGGACGGGTCGCTCGCGAGCGAGGCGTTCGGGTCCGACGGCCGAAAGCAATGCGCCGCGTTGGACTTAGCCGCTGGTTGGACGGGTCGGCTCGCGAGCGAGGCGTTCGGGTCCGCCGGCCAAAAGCAATGCGCCGCGTTGGACTTAGCCGCTGGTTGGACGGGTCGGCTCGCGAGCGAGGCGTTCGGGTCCGACGGCCGAAAGCAATGCGCCGCGTTGGACTTAGCCGCTGGTTGGACGGGTCGGCTCGCGAGCGAGGCGTTCGGGTCCGCCGGCCAAAAGCAATGCGCCGCGTTGGACTTAGCCGCTGGTTGGACGGGTCGGCTCGCGAGCGAGGCGTTCGGGTCCGACGGCCGAAAGCAATGCGCCGCGTTGGACTTAGCCGCTGGTTGGACGGGTCGGCTCGCGAGCGAAGCGTTCGGGTCCGCCGGCCAAAAGCAATGCGCCGCGTTGGACTTAGCCGCTGGTTGGACGGGTCGGCTCGCGAGCGAGGCGTTCGGGTCCGACGGCCGAAAGCAATGCGCCGCGTTGGACTTAGCCGCTGGTTGGACGGGTCGGCTCGCGAGCGAGGCGTTCGGGTCCGACGGCCGAAAGCAATGCGCCGCGTTGGACTTAGCCGCTGGTTGGACGGGTCGGCTCGCGAGCGAGGCTTTCGCGTCCGCCGGCCGAAAGCAATGCGCCGCGTTGGACTTAGCCGCTGGTTGGAGGGGTCGGCTCGCGAGCGAGGCGTTTGCGTCCGCCGGCCGAAAGCAATGCGCCGCGTTGGACTTAGCCGCTGGTTGGAGGGGTCGGCTCGCGAGCGAGGCGTTCGGGTCCGTCGGCCGAAAGCAATGCGCCGCGTTGGACTTAGCCGCTGGTTGGACGGGTCGGCTCGCGAGCGAGGCTTTCGCGTCCGCCGGCCGAAAGCAATGCGCCGCGTTGGACTTAGCCGCTGGTTGGAGGGGTCGGCTCGCGAGCGAGGCGTTTGCGTCCGCCGGCCGAAAGCAATGCGCCGCGTTGGACTTAGCCGCTGGTTGGACGGGTCGGCTCGCGAGCGAGGCGTTCGGGTCCGCCGGCCAAAAGCAATGCGCCGCGTTGGACTTAGCCGCTGGTTGGACGGGTCGGCTCGCGAGCGAGGCGTTCGCGTCCGCCGGCCGAAAGCAATGCACCGCGTTGGACTTAGCCGCTGGTTGGACGGGTCGGCTCGCGAGCGAGGCGTTCGCGTCCGCCGGCCAAAAGCAATGCGCCGCGTTGGACTTAGCCGCTGGTTGGAGGGGTCGGCTCGCGAGCGAGGCGTTCGGGTCCGACGGCCGAAAGCAATGCGCCGCGTTGGACTTAGCCGCTGTTTGGACGGGTCGGCTCGCGAGCGAGGCGTTCGCGTCCGCCGGCCGAAAGCAATGCACCGCGTTGGACTTAGCCGCTGGTTGGACGGGTCGGCTCGCGAGCGAGGCGTTCGCGTCCGCCGGCCAAAAGCAATGCGCCGCGTTGGACTTAGCCGCTGGTTGGACGGGTCGGCTCGCGAGCGAGGCGTTCGCGTCCGCCGGCCGAAAGCAATGCACCGCGTTGGACTTAGCCGCTGGTTGGACGGGTCGGCTCGCGAGCGAGGCGTTCGCGTCCGCCGGCCAAAAGCAATGCGCCGCGTTGGACTTAGCCGCTGGTTGGAGGGGTCGGCTCGCGAGCGAGGCGTTCGGGTCCGACGGCCGAAAGCAATGCGCCGCGTTGGACTTAGCCGCTGTTTGGACGGGTCGGCTCGCGAGCGAGGCGTTCGCGTCCGCCGGCCGAAAGCAATGCACCGCGTTGGACTTAGCCGCTGGTTGGACGGGTCGGCTCGCGAGCGAGGCGTTCGCGTCCGCCGGCCAAAAGCAATGCGCCGCGTTGGACTTAGCCGCTGGTTGGACGGGTCGCTCGCGAGCGAGGCGTTCGGGTCCGACGGCCGAAAGCAATGCGCCGCGTTGGACTTAGCCGCTGGTTGGACGGGTCGGCTCGCGAGCGAGGCGTTCGGGTCCGACGGCCGAAAGCAATGCGCCGCGTTGGACTTAGCCGCTGGTTGGAGGGGTCGGCTCGCGAGCGAGGCGTTCGCGTCCGCCGGCCAAAAGCAACGCGCCGCGTTGGACTTAGCCGCTGGTTGGACGGGTCGGCTCGCGAGCGAGGCATTCGCGTCCGCCGGCCAAAAGCAATGCGCCGCGTTGGACTTAGCCGCTGGTTGGACGGGTCGGCTCGCGAGCGAGGCGTTCGCGTCCGCCGGCCAAAAGCAATGCGCCGCGTTGGACTTAGCCGCTGTTTGGACGAGTCGGCTCGCGAGCGAGGCGTTCGGGTCCGACGGCCGAAAGCAATGCGCCGCGTTGGACTTAGCCGCTGGTTGGACGGGTCGGCTCGCGAGCGAGGCGTTCGGGTCTGCCGGCCAAAAGCAATGCGCCGCGTTGGACTTAGCCGCTGGTTGGACGGGTCGGCTCGCGAGCGAGGCGTTCGGGTCCGCCGGCCAAAAGCAATGCGCCGCGTTGGACTTAGCCGCTGTTTGGACGGGTCGGCTCGCGAGCGAGGCGTTCGCGTCCGCCGGCCGAAAGCAATGCACCGCGTTGGACTTAGCCGCTGGTTGGACGGGTCGGCTCGCGAGCGAGGCGTTCGCGTCCGCCGGCCAAAAGCAATGCGCCGCGTTGGACTTAGCCGCTGGTTGGACGGGTCGGCTCGCGAGCGAGGCTTTCGCGTCCGCCGGCCGAAAGCAATGCGCCGCGTTGGACTTAGCCGCTGGTTGGAGGGGTCGGCTCGCGAGCGAGGCGTTTGCGTCCGCCGGCCGAAAGCAATGCGCCGCGTTGGACTTAGCCGCTGGTTGGACGGGTCGGCTCGCGAGCGAGGCTTTCGCGTCCGCCGGCCGAAAGCAATGCGCCGCGTTGGACTTAGCCGCTGGTTGGAGGGGTCGGCTCGCGAGCGAGGCGTTCGGGTCCGTCGGCCGAAAGCAATGCGCCGCGTTGGACTTAGCCGCTGGTTGGACGGGTCGGCTCGCGAGCCGAGGCGTTCGGGTCCGACGGCCGAAAGCAATGCGCCGCGTTGGACTTAGCCGCTGTTTGGACGGGTCGGCTCGCGAGCGAGGCGTTCGCGTCCGCCGGCCGAAAGCAATGCACCGCGTTGGACTTAGCCGCTGGTTGGACGGGTCGGCTCGCGAGCGAGGCGTTCGCGTCCGCCGGCCAAAAGCAATGCGCCGCGTTGGACTTAGCCGCTGGTTGGACGGGTCGCTCGCGAGCGAGGCGTTCGGGTCCGACGGCCGAAAGCAATGCGCCGCGTTGGACTTAGCCGCTGGTTGGACGGGTCGGCTCGCGAGCGAGGCGTTCGGGTCCGACGGCCGAAAGCAATGCGCCGCGTTGGACTTAGCCGCTGGTTGGAGGGGTCGGCTCGCGAGCGAGGCGTTCGCGTCCGCCGGCCAAAAGCAACGCGCCGCGTTGGACTTAGCCGCTGGTTGGACGGGTCGGCTCGCGAGCGAGGCATTCGCGTCCGCCGGCCAAAAGCAATGCGCCGCGTTGGACTTAGCCGCTGGTTGGACGGGTCGGCTCGCGAGCGAGGCGTTCGCGTCCGCCGGCCAAAAGCAATGCGCCGCGTTGGACTTAGCCGCTGTTTGGACGAGTCGGCTCGCGAGCGAGGCGTTCGGGTCCGACGGCCGAAAGCAATGCGCCGCGTTGGACTTAGCCGCTGGTTGGACGGGTCGGCTCGCGAGCGAGGCGTTCGGGTCTGCCGGCCAAAAGCAATGCGCCGCGTTGGACTTAGCCGCTGGTTGGACGGGTCGGCTCGCGAGCGAGGCGTTCGGGTCCGCCGGCCAAAAGCAATGCGCCGCGTTGGACTTAGCCGCTGTTTGGACGGGTCGGCTCGCGAGCGAGGCGTTCGCGTCCGCCGGCCGAAAGCAATGCACCGCGTTGGACTTAGCCGCTGGTTGGACGGGTCGGCTCGCGAGCGAGGCGTTCGCGTCCGCCGGCCAAAAGCAATGCGCCGCGTTGGACTTAGCCGCTGGTTGGACGGGTCGGCTCGCGAGCGAGGCTTTCGCGTCCGCCGGCCGAAAGCAATGCGCCGCGTTGGACTTAGCCGCTGGTTGGAGGGGTCGGCTCGCGAGCGAGGCGTTTGCGTCCGCCGGCCGAAAGCAATGCGCCGCGTTGGACTTAGCCGCTGGTTGGACGGGTCGGCTCGCGAGCGAGGCTTTCGCGTCCGCCGGCCGAAAGCAATGCGCCGCGTTGGACTTAGCCGCTGGTTGGAGGGGTCGGCTCGCGAGCGAGGCGTTCGGGTCCGTCGGCCGAAAGCAATGCGCCGCGTTGGACTTAGCCGCTGGTTGGACGGGTCGGCTCGCGAGCGAGGCTTTCGCGTCCGCCGGCCGAAAGCAATGCGCCGCGTTGGACTTAGCCGCTGGTTGGAGGGGTCGGCTCGCGAGCGAGGCGTTTGCGTCCGCCGGCCGAAAGCAATGCGCCGCGTTGGACTTAGCCGCTGGTTGGAGGGGTCGGCTCGCGAGCGAGGCGTTTGCGTCCGCCGGCCGAAAGCAATGCACCGCGTTGGACTTAGCCGCTGGTTGGACGGGTCGGCTCGCGAGCGAGGCGTTCGCGTCCGCCGGCCAAAAGCAATGCGCCGCGTTGGACTTAGCCGCTGGTTGGACGGGTCGCTCGCGAGCGAGGCGTTCGGGTCCGACGGCCGAAAGCAATGCGCCGCGTTGGACTTAGCCGCTGGTTGGACGGGTCGGCTCGCGAGCGAGGCGTTCGGGTCCGCCGGCCAAAAGCAATGCGCCGCGTTGGACTTAGCCGCTGGTTGGACGGGTCGGCTCGCGAGCGAGGCGTTCGGGTCCGACGGCCGAAAGCAATGCGCCGCGTTGGACTTAGCCGCTGGTTGGACGGGTCGGCTCGCGAGCGAGGCGTTCGGGTCCGCCGGCCAAAAGCAATGCGCCGCGTTGGACTTAGCCGCTGGTTGGACGGGTCGGCTCGCGAGCGAGGCGTTCGGGTCCGACGGCCGAAAGCAATGCGCCGCGTTGGACTTAGCCGCTGGTTGGACGGGTCGGCTCGCGAGCGAAGCGTTCGGGTCCGCCGGCCAAAAGCAATGCGCCGCGTTGGACTTAGCCGCTGGTTGGACGGGTCGGCTCGCGAGCGAGGCGTTCGGGTCCGACGGCCGAAAGCAATGCGCCGCGTTGGACTTAGCCGCTGGTTGGACGGGTCGGCTCGCGAGCGAGGCGTTCGGGTCCGACGGCCGAAAGCAATGCGCCGCGTTGGACTTAGCCGCTGGTTGGAGGGGTCGGCTCGCGAGCGAGGCGTTCGCGTCCGCCGGCCAAAAGCAACGCGCCGCGTTGGACTTAGCCGCTGGTTGGACGGGTCGGCTCGCGAGCGAGGCATTCGCGTCCGCCGGCCAAAAGCAATGCGCCGCGTTGGACTTAGCCGCTGGTTGGACGGGTCGGCTCGCGAGCGAGGCGTTCGCGTCCGCCGGCCAAAAGCAATGCGCCGCGTTGGACTTAGCCGCTGGTTGGAGGGGTCGGCTCGCGAGCGAGGCGTTCGGGTCCGACGGCCGAAAGCAATGCGCCGCGTTGGACTTAGCCGCTGTTTGGACGGGTCGGCTCGCGAGCGAGGCGTTCGCGTCCGCCGGCCGAAAGCAATGCACCGCGGTGGACTTAGCCGCTGGTTGGACGGGTCGGCTCGCGAGCGAGGCGTTCGCGTCCGCCGGCCAAAAGCAATGCGCCGCGTTGGACTTAGCCGCTGGTTGGACGGGTCGCTCGCGAGCGAGGCGTTCGGGTCCGACGGCCGAAAGCAATGCGCCGCGTTGGACTTAGCCGCTGGTTGGACGGGTCGGCTCGCGAGCGAGGCGTTCGGGTCCGCCGGCCAAAAGCAATGCGCCGCGTTGGACTTAGCCGCTGGTTGGACGGGTCGGCTCGCGAGCGAGGCGTTCGGGTCCGACGGCCGAAAGCAATGCGCCGCGTTGGACTTAGCCGCTGGTTGGACGGGTCGGCTCGCGAGCGAGGCGTTCGGGTCCGACGGCCGAAAGCAATGCGCCGCGTTGGACTTAGCCGCTGGTTGGACGGGTCGGCTCGCGAGCGAAGCGTTCGGGTCCGCCGGCCAAAAGCAATGCGCCGCGTTGGACTTAGCCGCTGGTTGGACGGGTCGGCTCGCGAGCGAGGCGTTCGGGTCCGACGGCCGAAAGCAATGCGCCGCGTTGGACTTAGCCGCTGGTTGGACGGGTCGGCTCGCGAGCGAGGCGTTCGGGTCCGACGGCCGAAAGCAATGCGCCGCGTTGGACTTAGCCGCTGGTTGGAGGGGTCGGCTCGCGAGCGAGGCGTTCGCGTCCGCCGGCCAAAAGCAACGCGCCGCGTTGGACTTAGCCGCTGGTTGGACGGGTCGGCTCGCGAGCGAGGCATTCGCGTCCGCCGGCCAAAAGCAATGCGCCGCGTTGGACTTAGCCGCTGGTTGGACGGGTCGGCTCGCGAGCGAGGCGTTCGCGTCCGCCGGCCAAAAGCAATGCGCCGCGTTGGACTTAGCCGCTGGTTGGAGGGGTCGGCTCGCGAGCGAGGCGTTCGGGTCCGACGGCCGAAAGCAATGCGCCGCGTTGGACTTAGCCGCTGTTTGGACGGGTCGGCTCGCGAGCGAGGCGTTCGCGTCCGCCGGCCGAAAGCAATGCACCGCGTTGGACTTAGCCGCTGGTTGGACGGGTCGGCTCGCGAGCGAGGCGTTCGCGTCCGCCGGCCAAAAGCAATGCGCCGCGTTGGACTTAGCCGCTGGTTGGACGGGTCGCTCGCGAGCGAGGCGTTCGGGTCCGACGGCCGAAAGCAATGCGCCGCGTTGGACTTAGCCGCTGGTTGGACGGGTCGGCTCGCGAGCGAGGCGTTCGGGTCCGCCGGCCAAAAGCAATGCGCCGCGTTGGACTTAGCCGCTGGTTGGACGGGTCGGCTCGCGAGCGAGGCGTTCGGGTCCGACGGCCGAAAGCAATGCGCCGCGTTGGACTTAGCCGCTGGTTGGACGGGTCGGCTCGCGAGCGAGGCGTTCGGGTCCGCCGGCCAAAAGCAATGCGCCGCGTTGGACTTAGCCGCTGGTTGGACGGGTCGGCTCGCGAGCGAGGCGTTCGGGTCCGACGGCCGAAAGCAATGCGCCGCGTTGGACTTAGCCGCTGGTTGGACGGGTCGGCTCGCGAGCGAAGCGTTCGGGTCCGCCGGCCAAAAGCAATGCGCCGCGTTGGACTTAGCCGCTGGTTGGACGGGTCGGCTCGCGAGCGAGGCGTTCGGGTCCGACGGCCGAAAGCAATGCGCCGCGTTGGACTTAGCCGCTGGTTGGACGGGTCGGCTCGCGAGCGAGGCGTTCGGGTCCGACGGCCGAAAGCAATGCGCCGCGTTGGACTTAGCCGCTGGTTGGACGGGTCGGCTCGCGAGCGAGGCTTTCGCGTCCGCCGGCCGAAAGCAATGCGCCGCGTTGGACTTAGCCGCTGGTTGGAGGGGTCGGCTCGCGAGCGAGGCGTTTGCGTCCGCCGGCCGAAAGCAATGCGCCGCGTTGGACTTAGCCGCTGGTTGGAGGGGTCGGCTCGCGAGCGAGGCGTTCGGGTCCGTCGGCCGAAAGCAATGCGCCGCGTTGGACTTAGCCGCTGGTTGGACGGGTCGGCTCGCGAGCGAGGCTTTCGCGTCCGCCGGCCGAAAGCAATGCGCCGCGTTGGACTTAGCCGCTGGTTGGAGGGGTCGGCTCGCGAGCGAGGCGTTTGCGTCCGCCGGCCGAAAGCAATGCGCCGCGTTGGACTTAGCCGCTGGTTGGACGGGTCGGCTCGCGAGCGAGGCGTTCGGGTCCGCCGGCCAAAAGCAATGCGCCGCGTTGGACTTAGCCGCTGGTTGGACGGGTCGGCTCGCGAGCGAGGCGTTCGCGTCCGCCGGCCGAAAGCAATGCACCGCGTTGGACTTAGCCGCTGGTTGGACGGGTCGGCTCGCGAGCGAGGCGTTCGCGTCCGCCGGCCAAAAGCAATGCGCCGCGTTGGACTTAGCCGCTGGTTGGAGGGGTCGGCTCGCGAGCGAGGCGTTCGGGTCCGACGGCCGAAAGCAATGCGCCGCGTTGGACTTAGCCGCTGTTTGGACGGGTCGGCTCGCGAGCGAGGCGTTCGCGTCCGCCGGCCGAAAGCAATGCACCGCGTTGGACTTAGCCGCTGGTTGGACGGGTCGGCTCGCGAGCGAGGCGTTCGCGTCCGCCGGCCAAAAGCAATGCGCCGCGTTGGACTTAGCCGCTGGTTGGACGGGTCGCTCGCGAGCGAGGCGTTCGGGTCCGACGGCCGAAAGCAATGCGCCGCGTTGGACTTAGCCGCTGGTTGGACGGGTCGGCTCGCGAGCGAGGCGTTCGCGTCCGCCGGCCGAAAGCAATGCACCGCGTTGGACTTAGCCGCTGGTTGGACGGGTCGGCTCGCGAGCGAGGCGTTCGCGTCCGCCGGCCAAAAGCAATGCGCCGCGTTGGACTTAGCCGCTGGTTGGACGGGTCGCTCGCGAGCGAGGCGTTCGGGTCCGACGGCCGAAAGCAATGCGCCGCGTTGGACTTAGCCGCTGGTTGGACGGGTCGGCTCGCGAGCGAGGCGTTCGGGTCCGCCGGCCAAAAGCAATGCGCCGCGTTGGACTTAGCCGCTGGTTGGACGGGTCGGCTCGCGAGCGAGGCGTTCGGGTCCGACGGCCGAAAGCAATGCGCCGCGTTGGACTTAGCCGCTGGTTGGAGGGGTCGGCTCGCGAGCGAGGCGTTCGGGTCCGTCGGCCGAAAGCAATGCGCCGCGTTGGACTTAGCCGCTGGTTGGACGGGTCGGCTCGCGAGCGAGGCTTTCGCGTCCGCCGGCCGAAAGCAATGCGCCGCGTTGGACTTAGCCGCTGGTTGGAGGGGTCGGCTCGCGAGCGAGGCGTTTGCGTCCGCCGGCCGAAAGCAATGCGCCGCGTTGGACTTAGCCGCTGGTTGGAGGGGTCGGCTCGCGAGCGAGGCGTTTGCGTCCGCCGGCCGAAAGCAATGCACCGCGTTGGACTTAGCCGCTGGTTGGACGGGTCGGCTCGCGAGCGAGGCGTTCGCGTCCGCCGGCCAAAAGCAATGCGCCGCGTTGGACTTAGCCGCTGGTTGGACGGGTCGCTCGCGAGCGAGGCGTTCGGGTCCGACGGCCGAAAGCAATGCGCCGCGTTGGACTTAGCCGCTGGTTGGAGGGGTCGGCTCGCGAGCGAGGCGTTCGGGTCCGTCGGCCGAAAGCAATGCGCCGCGTTGGACTTAGCCGCTGGTTGGACGGGTCGGCTCGCGAGCGAGGCTTTCGCGTCCGCCGGCCGAAAGCAATGCGCCGCGTTGGACTTAGCCGCTGGTTGGAGGGGTCGGCTCGCGAGCGAGGCGTTTGCGTCCGCCGGCCGAAAGCAATGCGCCGCGTTGGACTTAGCCGCTGGTTGGAGGGGTCGGCTCGCGAGCGAGGCGTTTGCGTCCGCCGGCCGAAAGCAATGCACCGCGTTGGACTTAGCCGCTGGTTGGACGGGTCGGCTCGCGAGCGAGGCGTTCGCGTCCGCCGGCCAAAAGCAATGCGCCGCGTTGGACTTAGCCGCTGGTTGGACGGGTCGGCTCGCGAGCGAGGCTTTCGCGTCCGCCGGCCGAAAGCAATGCGCCGCGTTGGACTTAGCCGCTGGTTGGAGGGGTCGGCTCGCGAGCGAGGCGTTCGGGTCCGTCGGCCGAAAGCAATGCGCCGCGTTGGACTTAGCCGCTGGTTGGACGGGTCGGCTCGCGAGCGAGGCTTTCGCGTCCGCCGGCCGAAAGCAATGCGCCGCGTTGGACTTAGCCGCTGGTTGGAGGGGTCGGCTCGCGAGCGAGGCGTTTGCGTCCGCCGGCCGAAAGCAATGCGCCGCGTTGGACTTAGCCGCTGGTTGGAGGGGTCGGCTCGCGAGCGAGGCGTTTGCGTCCGCCGGCCGAAAGCAATGCACCGCGTTGGACTTAGCCGCTGGTTGGACGGGTCGGCTCGCGAGCGAGGCGTTCGCGTCCGCCGGCCAAAAGCAATGCGCCGCGTTGGACTTAGCCGCTGGTTGGACGGGTCGCTCGCGAGCGAGGCGTTCGGGTCCGACGGCCGAAAGCAATGCGCCGCGTTGGACTTAGCCGCTGGTTGGACGGGTCGGCTCGCGAGCGAGGCGTTCGGGTCCGCCGGCCAAAAGCAATGCGCCGCGTTGGACTTAGCCGCTGGTTGGACGGGTCGGCTCGCGAGCGAGGCGTTCGGGTCCGACGGCCGAAAGCAATGCGCCGCGTTGGACTTAGCCGCTGGTTGGACGGGTCGGCTCGCGAGCGAGGCGTTCGGGTCCGCCGGCCAAAAGCAATGCGCCGCGTTGGACTTAGCCGCTGGTTGGACGGGTCGGCTCGCGAGCGAGGCGTTCGGGTCCGACGGCCGAAAGCAATGCGCCGCGTTGGACTTAGCCGCTGGTTGGACGGGTCGGCTCGCGAGCGAAGCGTTCGGGTCCGCCGGCCAAAAGCAATGCGCCGCGTTGGACTTAGCCGCTGGTTGGACGGGTCGGCTCGCGAGCGAGGCGTTCGGGTCCGACGGCCGAAAGCAATGCGCCGCGTTGGACTTAGCCGCTGGTTGGACGGGTCGGCTCGCGAGCGAGGCGTTCGGGTCCGACGGCCGAAAGCAATGCGCCGCGTTGGACTTAGCCGCTGGTTGGAGGGGTCGGCTCGCGAGCGAGGCGTTCGCGTCCGCCGGCCAAAAGCAACGCGCCGCGTTGGACTTAGCCGCTGGTTGGACGGGTCGGCTCGCGAGCGAGGCATTCGCGTCCGCCGGCCAAAAGCAATGCGCCGCGTTGGACTTAGCCGCTGGTTGGACGGGTCGGCTCGCGAGCGAGGCGTTCGCGTCCGCCGGCCAAAAGCAATGCGCCGCGTTGGACTTAGCCGCTGGTTGGAGGGGTCGGCTCGCGAGCGAGGCGTTCGGGTCCGACGGCCGAAAGCAATGCGCCGCGTTGGACTTAGCCGCTGTTTGGACGGGTCGGCTCGCGAGCGAGGCGTTCGCGTCCGCCGGCCGAAAGCAATGCACCGCGTTGGACTTAGCCGCTGGTTGGACGGGTCGGCTCGCGAGCGAGGCGTTCGCGTCCGCCGGCCAAAAGCAATGCGCCGCGTTGGACTTAGCCGCTGGTTGGACGGGTCGCTCGCGAGCGAGGCGTTCGGGTCCGACGGCCGAAAGCAATGCGCCGCGTTGGACTTAGCCGCTGGTTGGACGGGTCGGCTCGCGAGCGAGGCGTTCGGGTCCGCCGGCCAAAAGCAATGCGCCGCGTTGGACTTAGCCGCTGGTTGGACGGGTCGGCTCGCGAGCGAGGCGTTCGGGTCCGACGGCCGAAAGCAATGCGCCGCGTTGGACTTAGCCGCTGGTTGGACGGGTCGGCTCGCGAGCGAGGCGTTCGGGTCCGCCGGCCAAAAGCAATGCGCCGCGTTGGACTTAGCCGCTGGTTGGACGGGTCGGCTCGCGAGCGAGGCGTTCGGGTCCGCCGGCCGAAAGCAATGCGCCGCGTTGGACTTAGCCGCTGGTTGGACGGGTCGGCTCGCGAGCGAAGCGTTCGGGTCCGCCGGCCAAAAGCAATGCGCCGCGTTGGACTTAGCCGCTGGTTGGACGGGTCGGCTCGCGAGCGAGGCGTTCGGGTCCGTCGGCCGAAAGCAATGCGCCGCGTTGGACTTAGCCGCTGGTTGGACGGGTCGGCTCGCGAGCGAGGCGTTCGGGTCCGACGGCCGAAAGCAATGCGCCGCGTTGGACTTAGCCGCTGGTTGGAGGGGTCGGCTCGCGAGCGAGGCTTTCGCGTCCGCCGGCCGAAAGCAATGCGCCGCGTTGGACTTAGCCGCTGGTTGGAGGGGTCGGCTCGCGAGCGAGGCGTTTGCGTCCGCCGGCCGAAAGCAATGCGCCGCGTTGGACTTAGCCGCTGGTTGGAGGGGTCGGCTCGCGAGCGAGGCGTTCGGGTCCGTCGGCCGAAAGCAATGCGCCGCGTTGGACTTAGCCGCTGGTTGGACGGGTCGGCTCGCGAGCGAGGCTTTCGCGTCCGCCGGCCGAAAGCAATGCGCCGCGTTGGACTTAGCCGCTGGTTGGAGGGGTCGGCTCGCGAGCGAGGCGTTTGCGTCCGCCGGCCGAAAGCAATGCGCCGCGTTGGACTTAGCCGCTGGTTGGACGGGTCGGCTCGCGAGCGAGGCGTTCGGGTCCGCCGGCCAAAAGCAATGCGCCGCGTTGGACTTAGCCGCTGGTTGGACGGGTCGGCTCGCGAGCGAGGCGTTCGCGTCCGCCGGCCGAAAGCAATGCACCGCGTTGGACTTAGCCGCTGGTTGGACGGGTCGGCTCGCGAGCGAGGCGTTCGCGTCCGCCGGCCAAAAGCAATGCGCCGCGTTGGACTTAGCCGCTGGTTGGAGGGGTCGGCTCGCGAGCGAGGCGTTCGGGTCCGACGGCCGAAAGCAATGCGCCGCGTTGGACTTAGCCGCTGTTTGGACGGGTCGGCTCGCGAGCGAGGCGTTCGCGTCCGCCGGCCGAAAGCAATGCACCGCGTTGGACTTAGCCGCTGGTTGGACGGGTCGGCTCGCGAGCGAGGCGTTCGCGTCCGCCGGCCAAAAGCAATGCGCCGCGTTGGACTTAGCCGCTGGTTGGACGGGTCGCTCGCGAGCGAGGCGTTCGGGTCCGACGGCCGAAAGCAATGCGCCGCGTTGGACTTAGCCGCTGGTTGGACGGGTCGGCTCGCGAGCGAGGCGTTCGGGTCCGCCGGCCAAAAGCAATGCGCCGCGTTGGACTTAGCCGCTGGTTGGACGGGTCGGCTCGCGAGCGAGGCGTTCGGGTCCGACGGCCGAAAGCAATGCGCCGCGTTGGACTTAGCCGCTGGTTGGAGGGGTCGGCTCGCGAGCGAGGCGTTCGGGTCCGTCGGCCGAAAGCAATGCGCCGCGTTGGACTTAGCCGCTGGTTGGACGGGTCGGCTCGCGAGCGAGGCTTTCGCGTCCGCCGGCCGAAAGCAATGCGCCGCGTTGGACTTAGCCGCTGGTTGGAGGGGTCGGCTCGCGAGCGAGGCGTTTGCGTCCGCCGGCCGAAAGCAATGCGCCGCGTTGGACTTAGCCGCTGGTTGGAGGGGTCGGCTCGCGAGCGAGGCGTTTGCGTCCGCCGGCCGAAAGCAATGCACCGCGTTGGACTTAGCCGCTGGTTGGACGGGTCGGCTCGCGAGCGAGGCGTTCGCGTCCGCCGGCCAAAAGCAATGCGCCGCGTTGGACTTAGCCGCTGGTTGGACGGGTCGCTCGCGAGCGAGGCGTTCGGGTCCGACGGCCGAAAGCAATGCGCCGCGTTGGACTTAGCCGCTGGTTGGACGGGTCGGCTCGCGAGCGAGGCGTTCGGGTCCGCCGGCCAAAAGCAATGCGCCGCGTTGGACTTAGCCGCTGGTTGGACGGGTCGGCTCGCGAGCGAAGCGTTCGGGTCCGCCGGCCAAAAGCAATGCGCCGCGTTGGACTTAGCCGCTGGTTGGACGGGTCGGCTCGCGAGCGAGGCGTTCGGGTCCGCCGGCCAAAAGCAATGCGCCGCGTTGGACTTAGCCGCTGGTTGGACGGGTCGGCTCGCGAGCGAGGCGTTCGGGTCCGACGGCCGAAAGCAATGCGCCGCGTTGGACTTAGCCGCTGGTTGGACGGGTCGGCTCGCGAGCGAAGCGTTCGGGTCCGCCGGCCAAAAGCAATGCGCCGCGTTGGACTTAGCCGCTGGTTGGACGGGTCGGCTCGCGAGCGAGGCGTTCGGGTCCGACGGCCGAAAGCAATGCGCCGCGTTGGACTTAGCCGCTGGTTGGACGGGTCGGCTCGCGAGCGAGGCGTTCGGGTCCGACGGCCGAAAGCAATGCGCCGCGTTGGACTTAGCCGCTGGTTGGAGGGGTCGGCTCGCGAGCGAGGCGTTCGCGTCCGCCGGCCAAAAGCAACGCGCCGCGTTGGACTTAGCCGCTGGTTGGACGGGTCGGCTCGCGAGCGAGGCATTCGCGTCCGCCGGCCAAAAGCAATGCGCCGCGTTGGACTTAGCCGCTGGTTGGACGGGTCGGCTCGCGAGCGAGGCGTTCGCGTCCGCCGGCCAAAAGCAATGCGCCGCGTTGGACTTAGCCGCTGGTTGGAGGGGTCGGCTCGCGAGCGAGGCGTTCGGGTCCGACGGCCGAAAGCAATGCGCCGCGTTGGACTTAGCCGCTGTTTGGACGGGTCGGCTCGCGAGCGAGGCGTTCGCGTCCGCCGGCCGAAAGCAATGCACCGCGTTGGACTTAGCCGCTGGTTGGACGGGTCGGCTCGCGAGCGAGGCGTTCGCGTCCGCCGGCCAAAAGCAATGCGCCGCGTTGGACTTAGCCGCTGGTTGGACGGGTCGCTCGCGAGCGAGGCGTTCGGGTCCGACGGCCGAAAGCAATGCGCCGCGTTGGACTTAGCCGCTGGTTGGACGGGTCGGCTCGCGAGCGAGGCGTTCGGGTCCGCCGGCCAAAAGCAATGCGCCGCGTTGGACTTAGCCGCTGGTTGGACGGGTCGGCTCGCGAGCGAGGCGTTCGGGTCCGACGGCCGAAAGCAATGCGCCGCGTTGGACTTAGCCGCTGGTTGGACGGGTCGGCTCGCGAGCGAGGCGTTCGGGTCCGCCGGCCAAAAGCAATGCGCCGCGTTGGACTTAGCCGCTGGTTGGACGGGTCGGCTCGCGAGCGAGGCGTTCGGGTCCGACGGCCGAAAGCAATGCGCCGCGTTGGACTTAGCCGCTGGTTGGACGGGTCGGCTCGCGAGCGAAGCGTTCGGGTCCGCCGGCCAAAAGCAATGCGCCGCGTTGGACTTAGCCGCTGGTTGGACGGGTCGGCTCGCGAGCGAGGCGTTCGGGTCCGACGGCCGAAAGCAATGCGCCGCGTTGGACTTAGCCGCTGGTTGGACGGGTCGGCTCGCGAGCGAGGCGTTCGGGTCCGACGGCCGAAAGCAATGCGCCGCGTTGGACTTAGCCGCTGGTTGGAGGGGTCGGCTCGCGAGCGAGGCGTTCGCGTCCGCCGGCCAAAAGCAACGCGCCGCGTTGGACTTAGCCGCTGGTTGGACGGGTCGGCTCGCGAGCGAGGCATTCGCGTCCGCCGGCCAAAAGCAATGCGCCGCGTTGGACTTAGCCGCTGGTTGGACGGGTCGGCTCGCGAGCGAGGCGTTCGCGTCCGCCGGCCAAAAGCAATGCGCCGCGTTGGACTTAGCCGCTGTTTGGACGAGTCGGCTCGCGAGCGAGGCGTTCGGGTCCGACGGCCGAAAGCAATGCGCCGCGTTGGACTTAGCCGCTGGTTGGACGGGTCGGCTCGCGAGCGAGGCGTTCGGGTCCGCCGGCCAAAAGCAATGCGCCGCGTTGGACTTAGCCGCTGGTTGGACGGGTCGGCTCGCGAGCGAGGCGTTCGGGTCCGCCGGCCAAAAGCAATGCGCCGCGTTGGACTTAGCCGCTGTTTGGACGGGTCGGCTCGCGAGCGAGGCGTTCGCGTCCGCCGGCCGAAAGCAATGCACCGCGTTGGACTTAGCCGCTGGTTGGACGGGTCGGCTCGCTAGCGAGGCGTTCGCGTCCGCCGGCCAAAAGCAATGCGCCGCGTTGGACTTAGCCGCTGGTTGGACGGGTCGGCTCGCGAGCGAGGCTTTCGCGTCCGCCGGCCGAAAGCAATGCGCCGCGTTGGACTTAGCCGCTGGTTGGAGGGGTCGGCTCGCGAGCGAGGCGTTTGCGTCCGCCGGCCGAAAGCAATGCGCCGCGTTGGACTTAGCCGCTGGTTGGACGGGTCGGCTCGCGAGCGAGGCTTTCGCGTCCGCCGGCCGAAAGCAATGCGCCGCGTTGGACTTAGCCGCTGGTTGGAGGGGTCGGCTCGCGAGCGAGGCGTTCGGGTCCGTCGGCCGAAAGCAATGCGCCGCGTTGGACTTAGCCGCTGGTTGGACGGGTCGGCTCGCGAGCGAGGCTTTCGCGTCCGCCGGCCGAAAGCAATGCGCCGCGTTGGACTTAGCCGCTGGTTGGAGGGGTCGGCTCGCGAGCGAGGCGTTTGCGTCCGCCGGCCGAAAGCAATGCACCGCGTTGGACTTAGCCGCTGGTTGGACGGGTCGGCTCGCGAGCGAGGCGTTCGCGTCCGCCGGCCAAAAGCAATGCGCCGCGTTGGACTTAGCCGCTGTTTGGACGAGTCGGCTCGCGAGCGAGGCGTTCGGGTCCGACGGCCGAAAGCAATGCGCCGCGTTGGACTTAGCCGCTGGTTGGACGGGTCGGCTCGCGAGCGAGGCGTTCGGGTCTGCCGGCCAAAAGCAATGCGCCGCGTTGGACTTAGCCGCTGGTTGGACGGGTCGGCTCGCGAGCGAGGCGTTCGGGTCCGCCGGCCAAAAGCAATGCGCCGCGTTGGACTTAGCCGCTGTTTGGACGGGTCGGCTCGCGAGCGAGGCGTTCGCGTCCGCCGGCCGAAAGCAATGCACCGCGTTGGACTTAGCCGCTGGTTGGACGGGTCGGCTCGCGAGCGAGGCGTTCGCGTCCGCCGGCCAAAAGCAATGCGCCGCGTTGGACTTAGCCGCTGGTTGGACGGGTCGGCTCGCGAGCGAGGCTTTCGCGTCCGCCGGCCGAAAGCAATGCGCCGCGTTGGACTTAGCCGCTGGTTGGAGGGGTCGGCTCGCGAGCGAGGCGTTTGCGTCCGCCGGCCGAAAGCAATGCGCCGCGTTGGACTTAGCCGCTGGTTGGACGGGTCGGCTCGCGAGCGAGGCTTTCGCGTCCGCCGGCCGAAAGCAATGCGCCGCGTTGGACTTAGCCGCTGGTTGGAGGGGTCGGCTCGCGAGCGAGGCGTTCGGGTCCGTCGGCCGAAAGCAATGCGCCGCGTTGGACTTAGCCGCTGGTTGGACGGGTCGGCTCGCGAGCGAGGCTTTCGCGTCCGCCGGCCGAAAGCAATGCGCCGCGTTGGACTTAGCCGCTGGTTGGAGGGGTCGGCTCGCGAGCGAGGCGTTTGCGTCCGCCGGCCGAAAGCAATGCGCCGCGTTGGACTTAGCCGCTGGTTGGAGGGGTCGGCTCGCGAGCGAGGCGTTTGCGTCCGCCGGCCGAAAGCAATGCACCGCGTTGGACTTAGCCGCTGGTTGGACGGGTCGGCTCGCGAGCGAGGCGTTCGCGTCCGCCGGCCAAAAGCAATGCGCCGCGTTGGACTTAGCCGCTGGTTGGACGGGTCGCTCGCGAGCGAGGCGTTCGGGTCCGACGGCCGAAAGCAATGCGCCGCGTTGGACTTAGCCGCTGGTTGGACGGGTCGGCTCGCGAGCGAGGCGTTCGGGTCCGCCGGCCAAAAGCAATGCGCCGCGTTGGACTTAGCCGCTGGTTGGACGGGTCGGCTCGCGAGCGAAGCGTTCGGGTCCGCCGGCCAAAAGCAATGCGCCGCGTTGGACTTAGCCGCTGGTTGGACGGGTCGGCTCGCGAGCGAAGCGTTCGGGTCCGCCGGCCAAAAGCAATGCGCCGCGTTGGACTTAGCCGCTGGTTGGACGGGTCGGCTCGCGAGCGAGGCGTTCGGGTCCGACGGCCGAAAGCAATGCGCCGCGTTGGACTTAGCCGCTGGTTGGACGGGTCGGCTCGCGAGCGAGGCGTTCGGGTCCGACGGCCGAAAGCAATGCGCCGCGTTGGACTTAGCCGCTGGTTGGACGGGTCGGCTCGCGAGCGAAGCGTTCGGGTCCGCCGGCCAAAAGCAATGCGCCGCGTTGGACTTAGCCGCTGGTTGGACGGGTCGGCTCGCGAGCGAGGCGTTCGGGTCCGACGGCCGAAAGCAATGCGCCGCGTTGGACTTAGCCGCTGGTTGGACGGGTCGGCTCGCGAGCGAGGCGTTCGGGTCCGACGGCCGAAAGCAATGCGCCGCGTTGGACTTAGCCGCTGGTTGGAGGGGTCGGCTCGCGAGCGAGGCGTTCGCGTCCGCCGGCCAAAAGCAACGCGCCGCGTTGGACTTAGCCGCTGGTTGGACGGGTCGGCTCGCGAGCGAGGCATTCGCGTCCGCCGGCCAAAAGCAATGCGCCGCGTTGGACTTAGCCGCTGGTTGGACGGGTCGGCTCGCGAGCGAGGCGTTCGCGTCCGCCGGCCAAAAGCAATGCGCCGCGTTGGACTTAGCCGCTGGTTGGAGGGGTCGGCTCGCGAGCGAGGCGTTCGGGTCCGACGGCCGAAAGCAATGCGCCGCGTTGGACTTAGCCGCTGTTTGGACGGGTCGGCTCGCGAGCGAGGCGTTCGCGTCCGCCGGCCGAAAGCAATGCACCGCGTTGGACTTAGCCGCTGGTTGGACGGGTCGGCTCGCGAGCGAGGCGTTCGGGTCCGCCGGCCAAAAGCAATGCGCCGCGTTGGACTTAGCCGCTGTTTGGACGGGTCGGCTCGCGAGCGAGGCGTTCGCGTCCGCCGGCCGAAAGCAATGCACCGCGTTGGACTTAGCCGCTGGTTGGACGGGTCGGCTCGCGAGCGAGGCGTTCGCGTCCGCCGGCCAAAAGCAATGCGCCGCGTTGGACTTAGCCGCTGGTTGGACGGGTCGGCTCGCGAGCGAGGCTTTCGCGTCCGCCGGCCGAAAGCAATGCGCCGCGTTGGACTTAGCCGCTGGTTGGAGGGGTCGGCTCGCGAGCGAGGCGTTTGCGTCCGCCGGCCGAAAGCAATGCGCCGCGTTGGACTTAGCCGCTGGTTGGACGGGTCGGCTCGCGAGCGAGGCTTTCGCGTCCGCCGGCCGAAAGCAATGCGCCGCGTTGGACTTAGCCGCTGGTTGGAGGGGTCGGCTCGCGAGCGAGGCGTTCGGGTCCGTCGGCCGAAAGCAATGCGCCGCGTTGGACTTAGCCGCTGGTTGGACGGGTCGGCTCGCGAGCGAGGCTTTCGCGTCCGCCGGCCGAAAGCAATGCGCCGCGTTGGACTTAGCCGCTGGTTGGAGGGGTCGGCTCGCGAGCGAGGCGTTTGCGTCCGCCGGCCGAAAGCAATGCGCCGCGTTGGACTTAGCCGCTGGTTGGAGGGGTCGGCTCGCGAGCGAGGCGTTTGCGTCCGCCGGCCGAAAGCAATGCACCGCGTTGGACTTAGCCGCTGGTTGGACGGGTCGGCTCGCGAGCGAGGCGTTCGCGTCCGCCGGCCAAAAGCAATGCGCCGCGTTGGACTTAGCCGCTGGTTGGACGGGTCGCTCGCGAGCGAGGCGTTCGGGTCCGACGGCCGAAAGCAATGCGCCGCGTTGGACTTAGCCGCTGGTTGGACGGGTCGGCTCGCGAGCGAGGCGTTCGGGTCCGCCGGCCAAAAGCAATGCGCCGCGTTGGACTTAGCCGCTGGTTGGACGGGTCGGCTCGCGAGCGAAGCGTTCGGGTCCGCCGGCCAAAAGCAATGCGCCGCGTTGGACTTAGCCGCTGTTTGGACGAGTCGGCTCGCGAGCGAGGCGTTCGGGTCCGACGGCCGAAAGCAATGCGCCGCGTTGGACTTAGCCGCTGGTTGGACGGGTCGGCTCGCGAGCGAGGCGTTCGGGTCCGCCGGCCAAAAGCAATGCGCCGCGTTGGACTTAGCCGCTGGTTGGACGGGTCGGCTCGCGAGCGAGGCGTTCGGGTCCGCCGGCCAAAAGCAATGCGCCGCGTTGGACTTAGCCGCTGTTTGGACGGGTCGGCTCGCGAGCGAGGCGTTCGCGTCCGCCGGCCGAAAGCAATGCACCGCGTTGGACTTAGCCGCTGGTTGGACGGGTCGGCTCGCGAGCGAGGCGTTCGCGTCCGCCGGCCAAAAGCAATGCGCCGCGTTGGACTTAGCCGCTGGTTGGACGGGTCGGCTCGCGAGCGAGGCTTTCGCGTCCGCCGGCCGAAAGCAATGCGCCGCGTTGGACTTAGCCGCTGGTTGGAGGGGTCGGCTCGCGAGCGAGGCTTTCGCGTCCGCCGGCCGAAAGCAATGCGCCGCGTTGGACTTAGCCGCTGGTTGGAGGGGTCGGCTCGCGAGCGAGGCGTTTGCGTCCGCCGGCCGAAAGCAATGCGCCGCGTTGGACTTAGCCGCTGGTTGGAGGGGTCGGCTCGCGAGCGAGGCGTTCGGGTCCGTCGGCCGAAAGCAATGCGCCGCGTTGGACTTAGCCGCTGGTTGGACGGGTCGGCTCGCGAGCGAGGCTTTCGCGTCCGCCGGCCGAAAGCAATGCGCCGCGTTGGACTTAGCCGCTGGTTGGAGGGGTCGGCTCGCGAGCGAGGCGTTTGCGTCCGCCGGCCGAAAGCAATGCGCCGCGTTGGACTTAGCCGCTGGTTGGAGGGGTCGGCTCGCGAGCGAGGCGTTCGGGTCCGTCGGCCGAAAGCAATGCGCCGCGTTGGACTTAGCCGCTGGTTGGACGGGTCGGCTCGCGAGCGAGGCTTTCGCGTCCGCCGGCCGAAAGCAATGCGCCGCGTTGGACTTAGCCGCTGGTTGGAGGGGTCGGCTCGCGAGCGAGGCGTTTGCGTCCGCCGGCCGAAAGCAATGCGCCGCGTTGGACTTAGCCGCTGGTTGGACGGGTCGGCTCGCGAGCGAGGCGTTCGGGTCCGCCGGCCAAAAGCAATGCGCCGCGTTGGACTTAGCCGCTGGTTGGACGGGTCGGCTCGCGAGCGAGGCGTTCGCGTCCGCCGGCCGAAAGCAATGCACCGCGTTGGACTTAGCCGCTGGTTGGACGGGTCGGCTCGCGAGCGAGGCGTTCGCGTCCGCCGGCCAAAAGCAATGCGCCGCGTTGGACTTAGCCGCTGGTTGGAGGGGTCGGCTCGCGAGCGAGGCGTTCGGGTCCGACGGCCGAAAGCAATGCGCCGCGTTGGACTTAGCCGCTGTTTGGACGGGTCGGCTCGCGAGCGAGGCGTTCGCGTCCGCCGGCCGAAAGCAATGCACCGCGTTGGACTTAGCCGCTGGTTGGACGGGTCGGCTCGCGAGCGAGGCGTTCGCGTCCGCCGGCCAAAAGCAATGCGCCGCGTTGGACTTAGCCGCTGGTTGGACGGGTCGCTCGCGAGCGAGGCGTTCGGGTCCGACGGCCGAAAGCAATGCGCCGCGTTGGACTTAGCCGCTGGTTGGACGGGTCGGCTCGCGAGCGAGGCGTTCGGGTCCGCCGGCCAAAAGCAATGCGCCGCGTTGGACTTAGCCGCTGGTTGGACGGGTCGGCTCGCGAGCGAGGCGTTCGGGTCCGACGGCCGAAAGCAATGCGCCGCGTTGGACTTAGCCGCTGGTTGGACGGGTCGGCTCGCGAGCGAGGCGTTCGGGTCCGCCGGCCAAAAGCAATGCGCCGCGTTGGACTTAGCCGCTGGTTGGACGGGTCGGCTCGCGAGCGAGGCGTTCGGGTCCGACGGCCGAAAGCAATGCGCCGCGTTGGACTTAGCCGCTGGTTGGACGGGTCGGCTCGCGAGCGAAGCGTTCGGGTCCGCCGGCCAAAAGCAATGCGCCGCGTTGGACTTAGCCGCTGGTTGGACGGGTCGGCTCGCGAGCGAGGCGTTCGGGTCCGACGGCCGAAAGCAATGCGCCGCGTTGGACTTAGCCGCTGGTTGGACGGGTCGGCTCGCGAGCGAGGCGTTCGGGTCCGACGGCCGAAAGCAATGCGCCGCGTTGGACTTAGCCGCTGTTTGGACGGGTCGGCTCGCGAGCGAGGCGTTCGCGTCCGCCGGCCGAAAGCAATGCACCGCGTTGGACTTAGCCGCTGGTTGGACGGGTCGGCTCGCGAGCGAGGCGTTCGCGTCCGCCGGCCAAAAGCAATGCGCCGCGTTGGACTTAGCCGCTGGTTGGACGGGTCGCTCGCGAGCGAGGCGTTCGGGTCCGACGGCCGAAAGCAATGCGCCGCGTTGGACTTAGCCGCTGGTTGGACGGGTCGGCTCGCGAGCGAGGCGTTCGGGTCCGCCGGCCAAAAGCAATGCGCCGCGTTGGACTTAGCCGCTGGTTGGACGGGTCGGCTCGCGAGCGAGGCGTTCGGGTCCGACGGCCGAAAGCAATGCGCCGCGTTGGACTTAGCCGCTGGTTGGACGGGTCGGCTCGCGAGCGAGGCGTTCGGGTCCGCCGGCCAAAAGCAATGCGCCGCGTTGGACTTAGCCGCTGGTTGGACGGGTCGGCTCGCGAGCGAGGCGTTCGGGTCCGACGGCCGAAAGCAATGCGCCGCGTTGGACTTAGCCGCTGGTTGGACGGGTCGGCTCGCGAGCGAAGCGTTCGGGTCCGCCGGCCAAAAGCAATGCGCCGCGTTGGACTTAGCCGCTGGTTGGACGGGTCGGCTCGCGAGCGAGGCGTTCGGGTCCGACGGCCGAAAGCAATGCGCCGCGTTGGACTTAGCCGCTGGTTGGACGGGTCGGCTCGCGAGCGAGGCGTTCGGGTCCGACGGCCGAAAGCAATGCGCCGCGTTGGACTTAGCCGCTGGTTGGAGGGGTCGGCTCGCGAGCGAGGCGTTCGCGTCCGCCGGCCAAAAGCAACGCGCCGCGTTGGACTTAGCCGCTGGTTGGACGGGTCGGCTCGCGAGCGAGGCATTCGCGTCCGCCGGCCAAAAGCAATGCGCCGCGTTGGACTTAGCCGCTGGTTGGACGGGTCGGCTCGCGAGCGAGGCGTTCGCGTCCGCCGGCCAAAAGCAATGCGCCGCGTTGGACTTAGCCGCTGTTTGGACGAGTCGGCTCGCGAGCGAGGCGTTCGGGTCCGACGGCCGAAAGCAATGCGCCGCGTTGGACTTAGCCGCTGGTTGGACGGGTCGGCTCGCGAGCGAGGCGTTCGGGTCCGCCGGCCAAAAGCAATGCGCCGCGTTGGACTTAGCCGCTGGTTGGACGGGTCGGCTCGCGAGCGAGGCGTTCGGGTCCGCCGGCCAAAAGCAATGCGCCGCGTTGGACTTAGCCGCTGTTTGGACGGGTCGGCTCGCGAGCGAGGCGTTCGCGTCCGCCGGCCGAAAGCAATGCACCGCGTTGGACTTAGCCGCTGGTTGGACGGGTCGGCTCGCGAGCGAGGCGTTCGCGTCCGCCGGCCAAAAGCAATGCGCCGCGTTGGACTTAGCCGCTGGTTGGACGGGTCGGCTCGCGAGCGAGGCTTTCGCGTCCGCCGGCCGAAAGCAATGCGCCGCGTTGGACTTAGCCGCTGGTTGGAGGGGTCGGCTCGCGAGCGAGGCTTTCGCGTCCGCCGGCCGAAAGCAATGCGCCGCGTTGGACTTAGCCGCTGGTTGGAGGGGTCGGCTCGCGAGCGAGGCGTTTGCGTCCGCCGGCCGAAAGCAATGCGCCGCGTTGGACTTAGCCGCTGGTTGGAGGGGTCGGCTCGCGAGCGAGGCGTTCGGGTCCGTCGGCCGAAAGCAATGCGCCGCGTTGGACTTAGCCGCTGGTTGGACGGGTCGGCTCGCGAGCGAGGCTTTCGCGTCCGCCGGCCGAAAGCAATGCGCCGCGTTGGACTTAGCCGCTGGTTGGAGGGGTCGGCTCGCGAGCGAGGCGTTTGCGTCCGCCGGCCGAAAGCAATGCGCCGCGTTGGACTTAGCCGCTGGTTGGAGGGGTCGGCTCGCGAGCGAGGCGTTCGGGTCCGTCGGCCGAAAGCAATGCGCCGCGTTGGACTTAGCCGCTGGTTGGACGGGTCGGCTCGCGAGCGAGGCTTTCGCGTCCGCCGGCCGAAAGCAATGCGCCGCGTTGGACTTAGCCGCTGGTTGGAGGGGTCGGCTCGCGAGCGAGGCGTTTGCGTCCGCCGGCCGAAAGCAATGCGCCGCGTTGGACTTAGCCGCTGGTTGGACGGGTCGGCTCGCGAGCGAGGCGTTCGGGTCCGCCGGCCAAAAGCAATGCGCCGCGTTGGACTTAGCCGCTGGTTGGACGGGTCGGCTCGCGAGCGAGGCGTTCGCGTCCGCCGGCCGAAAGCAATGCACCGCGTTGGACTTAGCCGCTGGTTGGACGGGTCGGCTCGCGAGCGAGGCGTTCGCGTCCGCCGGCCAAAAGCAATGCGCCGCGTTGGACTTAG
The DNA here is from genome assembly GCF_024137725.1 of Prorops nasuta. Taxonomy (NCBI): domain Eukaryota; kingdom Metazoa; phylum Arthropoda; class Insecta; order Hymenoptera; family Bethylidae; genus Prorops; species Prorops nasuta. The sequence goes on along the minus strand of NW_027116871.1, from coordinate 104,281 downwards.
CCGCTGGTTGGAGGGGTCGGCTCGCGAGCGAGGCGTTCGGGTCCGACGGCCGAAAGCAATGCGCCGCGTTGGACTTAGCCGCTGTTTGGACGGGTCGGCTCGCGAGCGAGGCGTTCGCGTCCGCCGGCCGAAAGCAATGCACCGCGTTGGACTTAGCCGCTGGTTGGACGGGTCGGCTCGCGAGCGAGGCGTTCGCGTCCGCCGGCCAAAAGCAATGCGCCGCGTTGGACTTAGCCGCTGGTTGGACGGGTCGCTCGCGAGCGAGGCGTTCGGGTCCGACGGCCGAAAGCAATGCGCCGCGTTGGACTTAGCCGCTGGTTGGACGGGTCGGCTCGCGAGCGAGGCGTTCGGGTCCGCCGGCCAAAAGCAATGCGCCGCGTTGGACTTAGCCGCTGGTTGGACGGGTCGGCTCGCGAGCGAGGCGTTCGGGTCCGACGGCCGATAGCAATGCGCCGCGTTGGACTTAGCCGCTGGTTGGACGGGTCGGCTCGCGAGCGAGGCGTTCGGGTCCGCCGGCCAAAAGCAATGCGCCGCGTTGGACTTAGCCGCTGGTTGGACGGGTCGGCTCGCGAGCGAGGCGTTCGGGTCCGACGGCCGAAAGCAATGCGCCGCGTTGGACTTAGCCGCTGGTTGGACGGGTCGGCTCGCGAGCGAAGCGTTCGGGTCCGCCGGCCAAAAGCAATGCGCCGCGTTGGACTTAGCCGCTGGTTGGACGGGTCGGCTCGCGAGCGAGGCGTTCGGGTCCGACGGCCGAAAGCAATGCGCCGCGTTGGACTTAGCCGCTGGTTGGACGGGTCGGCTCGCGAGCGAGGCGTTCGGGTCCGACGGCCGAAAGCAATGCGCCGCGTTGGACTTAGCCGCTGGTTGGAGGGGTCGGCTCGCGAGCGAGGCGTTCGCGTCCGCCGGCCAAAAGCAACGCGCCGCGTTGGACTTAGCCGCTGGTTGGACGGGTCGGCTCGCGAGCGAGGCATTCGCGTCCGCCGGCCAAAAGCAATGCGCCGCGTTGGACTTAGCCGCTGGTTGGACGGGTCGGCTCGCGAGCGAGGCGTTCGCGTCCGCCGGCCAAAAGCAATGCGCCGCGTTGGACTTAGCCGCTGTTTGGACGAGTCGGCTCGCGAGCGAGGCGTTCGGGTCCGACGGCCGAAAGCAATGCGCCGCGTTGGACTTAGCCGCTGGTTGGACGGGTCGGCTCGCGAGCGAGGCGTTCGGGTCCGCCGGCCAAAAGCAATGCGCCGCGTTGGACTTAGCCGCTGGTTGGACGGGTCGGCTCGCGAGCGAGGCGTTCGGGTCCGCCGGCCAAAAGCAATGCGCCGCGTTGGACTTAGCCGCTGTTTGGACGGGTCGGCTCGCGAGCGAGGCGTTCGCGTCCGCCGGCCGAAAGCAATGCACCGCGTTGGACTTAGCCGCTGGTTGGACGGGTCGGCTCGCGAGCGAGGCGTTCGCGTCCGCCGGCCAAAAGCAATGCGCCGCGTTGGACTTAGCCGCTGGTTGGACGGGTCGGCTCGCGAGCGAGGCTTTCGCGTCCGCCGGCCGAAAGCAATGCGCCGCGTTGGACTTAGCCGCTGGTTGGAGGGGTCGGCTCGCGAGCGAGGCTTTCGCGTCCGCCGGCCGAAAGCAATGCGCCGCGTTGGACTTAGCCGCTGGTTGGAGGGGTCGGCTCGCGAGCGAGGCGTTTGCGTCCGCCGGCCGAAAGCAATGCGCCGCGTTGGACTTAGCCGCTGGTTGGAGGGGTCGGCTCGCGAGCGAGGCGTTCGGGTCCGTCGGCCGAAAGCAATGCGCCGCGTTGGACTTAGCCGCTGGTTGGACGGGTCGGCTCGCGAGCGAGGCTTTCGCGTCCGCCGGCCGAAAGCAATGCGCCGCGTTGGACTTAGCCGCTGGTTGGAGGGGTCGGCTCGCGAGCGAGGCGTTTGCGTCCGCCGGCCGAAAGCAATGCGCCGCGTTGGACTTAGCCGCTGGTTGGAGGGGTCGGCTCGCGAGCGAGGCGTTCGGGTCCGTCGGCCGAAAGCAATGCGCCGCGTTGGACTTAGCCGCTGGTTGGACGGGTCGGCTCGCGAGCGAGGCTTTCGCGTCCGCCGGCCGAAAGCAATGCGCCGCGTTGGACTTAGCCGCTGGTTGGAGGGGTCGGCTCGCGAGCGAGGCGTTTGCGTCCGCCGGCCGAAAGCAATGCGCCGCGTTGGACTTAGCCGCTGGTTGGACGGGTCGGCTCGCGAGCGAGGCGTTCGGGTCCGCCGGCCAAAAGCAATGCGCCGCGTTGGACTTAGCCGCTGGTTGGACGGGTCGGCTCGCGAGCGAGGCGTTCGCGTCCGCCGGCCGAAAGCAATGCACCGCGTTGGACTTAGCCGCTGGTTGGACGGGTCGGCTCGCGAGCGAGGCGTTCGCGTCCGCCGGCCAAAAGCAATGCGCCGCGTTGGACTTAGCCGCTGGTTGGAGGGGTCGGCTCGCGAGCGAGGCGTTCGGGTCCGACGGCCGAAAGCAATGCGCCGCGTTGGACTTAGCCGCTGTTTGGACGGGTCGGCTCGCGAGCGAGGCGTTCGCGTCCGCCGGCCGAAAGCAATGCACCGCGTTGGACTTAGCCGCTGGTTGGACGGGTCGGCTCGCGAGCGAGGCGTTCGCGTCCGCCGGCCAAAAGCAATGCGCCGCGTTGGACTTAGCCGCTGGTTGGACGGGTCGCTCGCGAGCGAGGCGTTCGGGTCCGACGGCCGAAAGCAATGCGCCGCGTTGGACTTAGCCGCTGGTTGGACGGGTCGGCTCGCGAGCGAGGCGTTCGGGTCCGCCGGCCAAAAGCAATGCGCCGCGTTGGACTTAGCCGCTGGTTGGACGGGTCGGCTCGCGAGCGAGGCGTTCGGGTCCGACGGCCGATAGCAATGCGCCGCGTTGGACTTAGCCGCTGGTTGGACGGGTCGGCTCGCGAGCGAGGCGTTCGGGTCCGCCGGCCAAAAGCAATGCGCCGCGTTGGACTTAGCCGCTGGTTGGACGGGTCGGCTCGCGAGCGAGGCGTTCGGGTCCGACGGCCGAAAGCAATGCGCCGCGTTGGACTTAGCCGCTGGTTGGACGGGTCGGCTCGCGAGCGAAGCGTTCGGGTCCGCCGGCCAAAAGCAATGCGCCGCGTTGGACTTAGCCGCTGGTTGGACGGGTCGGCTCGCGAGCGAGGCGTTCGGGTCCGACGGCCGAAAGCAATGCGCCGCGTTGGACTTAGCCGCTGGTTGGACGGGTCGGCTCGCGAGCGAGGCGTTCGGGTCCGACGGCCGAAAGCAATGCGCCGCGTTGGACTTAGCCGCTGGTTGGAGGGGTCGGCTCGCGAGCGAGGCGTTCGCGTCCGCCGGCCAAAAGCAACGCGCCGCGTTGGACTTAGCCGCTGGTTGGACGGGTCGGCTCGCGAGCGAGGCATTCGCGTCCGCCGGCCAAAAGCAATGCGCCGCGTTGGACTTAGCCGCTGGTTGGACGGGTCGGCTCGCGAGCGAGGCGTTCGCGTCCGCCGGCCAAAAGCAATGCGCCGCGTTGGACTTAGCCGCTGTTTGGACGAGTCGGCTCGCGAGCGAGGCGTTCGGGTCCGACGGCCGAAAGCAATGCGCCGCGTTGGACTTAGCCGCTGGTTGGACGGGTCGGCTCGCGAGCGAGGCGTTCGGGTCTGCCGGCCAAAAGCAATGCGCCGCGTTGGACTTAGCCGCTGGTTGGACGGGTCGGCTCGCGAGCGAGGCGTTCGGGTCCGCCGGCCAAAAGCAATGCGCCGCGTTGGACTTAGCCGCTGTTTGGACGGGTCGGCTCGCGAGCGAGGCGTTCGCGTCCGCCGGCCGAAAGCAATGCACCGCGTTGGACTTAGCCGCTGGTTGGACGGGTCGGCTCGCGAGCGAGGCGTTCGCGTCCGCCGGCCAAAAGCAATGCGCCGCGTTGGACTTAGCCGCTGGTTGGACGGGTCGGCTCGCGAGCGAGGCTTTCGCGTCCGCCGGCCGAAAGCAATGCGCCGCGTTGGACTTAGCCGCTGGTTGGAGGGGTCGGCTCGCGAGCGAGGCGTTTGCGTCCGCCGGCCGAAAGCAATGCGCCGCGTTGGACTTAGCCGCTGGTTGGACGGGTCGGCTCGCGAGCGAGGCTTTCGCGTCCGCCGGCCGAAAGCAATGCGCCGCGTTGGACTTAGCCGCTGGTTGGAGGGGTCGGCTCGCGAGCGAGGCGTTCGGGTCCGTCGGCCGAAAGCAATGCGCCGCGTTGGACTTAGCCGCTGGTTGGACGGGTCGGCTCGCGAGCGAGGCTTTCGCGTCCGCCGGCCGAAAGCAATGCGCCGCGTTGGACTTAGCCGCTGGTTGGAGGGGTCGGCTCGCGAGCGAGGCGTTTGCGTCCGCCGGCCGAAAGCAATGCGCCGCGTTGGACTTAGCCGCTGGTTGGAGGGGTCGGCTCGCGAGCGAGGCGTTTGCGTCCGCCGGCCGAAAGCAATGCACCGCGTTGGACTTAGCCGCTGGTTGGACGGGTCGGCTCGCGAGCGAGGCGTTCGCGTCCGCCGGCCAAAAGCAATGCGCCGCGTTGGACTTAGCCGCTGGTTGGACGGGTCGCTCGCGAGCGAGGCGTTCGGGTCCGACGGCCGAAAGCAATGCGCCGCGTTGGACTTAGCCGCTGGTTGGACGGGTCGGCTCGCGAGCGAGGCGTTCGGGTCCGCCGGCCAAAAGCAATGCGCCGCGTTGGACTTAGCCGCTGGTTGGACGGGTCGGCTCGCGAGCGAGGCGTTCGGGTCCGACGGCCGAAAGCAATGCGCCGCGTTGGACTTAGCCGCTGGTTGGACGGGTCGGCTCGCGAGCGAGGCGTTCGGGTCCGCCGGCCAAAAGCAATGCGCCGCGTTGGACTTAGCCGCTGGTTGGACGGGTCGGCTCGCGAGCGAGGCGTTCGGGTCCGACGGCCGAAAGCAATGCGCCGCGTTGGACTTAGCCGCTGGTTGGACGGGTCGGCTCGCGAGCGAAGCGTTCGGGTCCGCCGGCCAAAAGCAATGCGCCGCGTTGGACTTAGCCGCTGGTTGGACGGGTCGGCTCGCGAGCGAGGCGTTCGGGTCCGACGGCCGAAAGCAATGCGCCGCGTTGGACTTAGCCGCTGGTTGGACGGGTCGGCTCGCGAGCGAGGCGTTCGGGTCCGACGGCCGAAAGCAATGCGCCGCGTTGGACTTAGCCGCTGGTTGGAGGGGTCGGCTCGCGAGCGAGGCGTTCGCGTCCGCCGGCCAAAAGCAACGCGCCGCGTTGGACTTAGCCGCTGGTTGGACGGGTCGGCTCGCGAGCGAGGCATTCGCGTCCGCCGGCCAAAAGCAATGCGCCGCGTTGGACTTAGCCGCTGGTTGGACGGGTCGGCTCGCGAGCGAGGCGTTCGCGTCCGCCGGCCAAAAGCAATGCGCCGCGTTGGACTTAGCCGCTGGTTGGAGGGGTCGGCTCGCGAGCGAGGCGTTCGGGTCCGACGGCCGAAAGCAATGCGCCGCGTTGGACTTAGCCGCTGTTTGGACGGGTCGGCTCGCGAGCGAGGCGTTCGCGTCCGCCGGCCGAAAGCAATGCACCGCGTTGGACTTAGCCGCTGGTTGGACGGGTCGGCTCGCGAGCGAGGCGTTCGCGTCCGCCGGCCAAAAGCAATGCGCCGCGTTGGACTTAGCCGCTGGTTGGACGGGTCGCTCGCGAGCGAGGCGTTCGGGTCCGACGGCCGAAAGCAATGCGCCGCGTTGGACTTAGCCGCTGGTTGGACGGGTCGGCTCGCGAGCGAGGCGTTCGGGTCCGCCGGCCAAAAGCAATGCGCCGCGTTGGACTTAGCCGCTGGTTGGACGGGTCGGCTCGCGAGCGAGGCGTTCGGGTCCGACGGCCGAAAGCAATGCGCCGCGTTGGACTTAGCCGCTGGTTGGACGGGTCGGCTCGCGAGCGAGGCGTTCGGGTCCGCCGGCCAAAAGCAATGCGCCGCGTTGGACTTAGCCGCTGGTTGGACGGGTCGGCTCGCGAGCGAGGCGTTCGGGTCCGACGGCCGAAAGCAATGCGCCGCGTTGGACTTAGCCGCTGGTTGGACGGGTCGGCTCGCGAGCGAAGCGTTCGGGTCCGCCGGCCAAAAGCAATGCGCCGCGTTGGACTTAGCCGCTGGTTGGACGGGTCGGCTCGCGAGCGAGGCGTTCGGGTCCGACGGCCGAAAGCAATGCGCCGCGTTGGACTTAGCCGCTGGTTGGACGGGTCGGCTCGCGAGCGAGGCGTTCGGGTCCGACGGCCGAAAGCAATGCGCCGCGTTGGACTTAGCCGCTGGTTGGACGGGTCGGCTCGCGAGCGAGGCTTTCGCGTCCGCCGGCCGAAAGCAATGCGCCGCGTTGGACTTAGCCGCTGGTTGGAGGGGTCGGCTCGCGAGCGAGGCGTTTGCGTCCGCCGGCCGAAAGCAATGCGCCGCGTTGGACTTAGCCGCTGGTTGGAGGGGTCGGCTCGCGAGCGAGGCGTTCGGGTCCGTCGGCCGAAAGCAATGCGCCGCGTTGGACTTAGCCGCTGGTTGGACGGGTCGGCTCGCGAGCGAGGCTTTCGCGTCCGCCGGCCGAAAGCAATGCGCCGCGTTGGACTTAGCCGCTGGTTGGAGGGGTCGGCTCGCGAGCGAGGCGTTTGCGTCCGCCGGCCGAAAGCAATGCGCCGCGTTGGACTTAGCCGCTGGTTGGACGGGTCGGCTCGCGAGCGAGGCGTTCGGGTCCGCCGGCCAAAAGCAATGCGCCGCGTTGGACTTAGCCGCTGGTTGGACGGGTCGGCTCGCGAGCGAGGCGTTCGCGTCCGCCGGCCGAAAGCAATGCACCGCGTTGGACTTAGCCGCTGGTTGGACGGGTCGGCTCGCGAGCGAGGCGTTCGCGTCCGCCGGCCAAAAGCAATGCGCCGCGTTGGACTTAGCCGCTGGTTGGAGGGGTCGGCTCGCGAGCGAGGCGTTCGGGTCCGACGGCCGAAAGCAATGCGCCGCGTTGGACTTAGCCGCTGTTTGGACGGGTCGGCTCGCGAGCGAGGCGTTCGCGTCCGCCGGCCGAAAGCAATGCACCGCGTTGGACTTAGCCGCTGGTTGGACGGGTCGGCTCGCGAGCGAGGCGTTCGCGTCCGCCGGCCAAAAGCAATGCGCCGCGTTGGACTTAGCCGCTGGTTGGACGGGTCGCTCGCGAGCGAGGCGTTCGGGTCCGACGGCCGAAAGCAATGCGCCGCGTTGGACTTAGCCGCTGGTTGGACGGGTCGGCTCGCGAGCGAGGCGTTCGCGTCCGCCGGCCGAAAGCAATGCACCGCGTTGGACTTAGCCGCTGGTTGGACGGGTCGGCTCGCGAGCGAGGCGTTCGCGTCCGCCGGCCAAAAGCAATGCGCCGCGTTGGACTTAGCCGCTGGTTGGACGGGTCGCTCGCGAGCGAGGCGTTCGGGTCCGACGGCCGAAAGCAATGCGCCGCGTTGGACTTAGCCGCTGGTTGGACGGGTCGGCTCGCGAGCGAGGCGTTCGGGTCCGCCGGCCAAAAGCAATGCGCCGCGTTGGACTTAGCCGCTGGTTGGACGGGTCGGCTCGCGAGCGAGGCGTTCGGGTCCGACGGCCGAAAGCAATGCGCCGCGTTGGACTTAGCCGCTGGTTGGAGGGGTCGGCTCGCGAGCGAGGCGTTCGGGTCCGTCGGCCGAAAGCAATGCGCCGCGTTGGACTTAGCCGCTGGTTGGACGGGTCGGCTCGCGAGCGAGGCTTTCGCGTCCGCCGGCCGAAAGCAATGCGCCGCGTTGGACTTAGCCGCTGGTTGGAGGGGTCGGCTCGCGAGCGAGGCGTTTGCGTCCGCCGGCCGAAAGCAATGCGCCGCGTTGGACTTAGCCGCTGGTTGGAGGGGTCGGCTCGCGAGCGAGGCGTTTGCGTCCGCCGGCCGAAAGCAATGCACCGCGTTGGACTTAGCCGCTGGTTGGACGGGTCGGCTCGCGAGCGAGGCGTTCGCGTCCGCCGGCCAAAAGCAATGCGCCGCGTTGGACTTAGCCGCTGGTTGGACGGGTCGCTCGCGAGCGAGGCGTTCGGGTCCGACGGCCGAAAGCAATGCGCCGCGTTGGACTTAGCCGCTGGTTGGAGGGGTCGGCTCGCGAGCGAGGCGTTCGGGTCCGTCGGCCGAAAGCAATGCGCCGCGTTGGACTTAGCCGCTGGTTGGACGGGTCGGCTCGCGAGCGAGGCTTTCGCGTCCGCCGGCCGAAAGCAATGCGCCGCGTTGGACTTAGCCGCTGGTTGGAGGGGTCGGCTCGCGAGCGAGGCGTTTGCGTCCGCCGGCCGAAAGCAATGCGCCGCGTTGGACTTAGCCGCTGGTTGGAGGGGTCGGCTCGCGAGCGAGGCGTTTGCGTCCGCCGGCCGAAAGCAATGCACCGCGTTGGACTTAGCCGCTGGTTGGACGGGTCGGCTCGCGAGCGAGGCGTTCGCGTCCGCCGGCCAAAAGCAATGCGCCGCGTTGGACTTAGCCGCTGGTTGGACGGGTCGGCTCGCGAGCGAGGCTTTCGCGTCCGCCGGCCGAAAGCAATGCGCCGCGTTGGACTTAGCCGCTGGTTGGAGGGGTCGGCTCGCGAGCGAGGCGTTCGGGTCCGTCGGCCGAAAGCAATGCGCCGCGTTGGACTTAGCCGCTGGTTGGACGGGTCGGCTCGCGAGCGAGGCTTTCGCGTCCGCCGGCCGAAAGCAATGCGCCGCGTTGGACTTAGCCGCTGGTTGGAGGGGTCGGCTCGCGAGCGAGGCGTTTGCGTCCGCCGGCCGAAAGCAATGCGCCGCGTTGGACTTAGCCGCTGGTTGGAGGGGTCGGCTCGCGAGCGAGGCGTTTGCGTCCGCCGGCCGAAAGCAATGCACCGCGTTGGACTTAGCCGCTGGTTGGACGGGTCGGCTCGCGAGCGAGGCGTTCGCGTCCGCCGGCCAAAAGCAATGCGCCGCGTTGGACTTAGCCGCTGGTTGGACGGGTCGCTCGCGAGCGAGGCGTTCGGGTCCGACGGCCGAAAGCAATGCGCCGCGTTGGACTTAGCCGCTGGTTGGACGGGTCGGCTCGCGAGCGAGGCGTTCGGGTCCGCCGGCCAAAAGCAATGCGCCGCGTTGGACTTAGCCGCTGGTTGGACGGGTCGGCTCGCGAGCGAGGCGTTCGGGTCCGACGGCCGAAAGCAATGCGCCGCGTTGGACTTAGCCGCTGGTTGGACGGGTCGGCTCGCGAGCGAGGCGTTCGGGTCCGCCGGCCAAAAGCAATGCGCCGCGTTGGACTTAGCCGCTGGTTGGACGGGTCGGCTCGCGAGCGAGGCGTTCGGGTCCGACGGCCGAAAGCAATGCGCCGCGTTGGACTTAGCCGCTGGTTGGACGGGTCGGCTCGCGAGCGAAGCGTTCGGGTCCGCCGGCCAAAAGCAATGCGCCGCGTTGGACTTAGCCGCTGGTTGGACGGGTCGGCTCGCGAGCGAGGCGTTCGGGTCCGACGGCCGAAAGCAATGCGCCGCGTTGGACTTAGCCGCTGGTTGGACGGGTCGGCTCGCGAGCGAGGCGTTCGGGTCCGACGGCCGAAAGCAATGCGCCGCGTTGGACTTAGCCGCTGGTTGGAGGGGTCGGCTCGCGAGCGAGGCGTTCGCGTCCGCCGGCCAAAAGCAACGCGCCGCGTTGGACTTAGCCGCTGGTTGGACGGGTCGGCTCGCGAGCGAGGCGTTCGGGTCCGCCGGCCAAAAGCAATGCGCCGCGTTGGACTTAGCCGCTGGTTGGACGGGTCGGCTCGCGAGCGAGGCGTTCGGGTCCGACGGCCGAAAGCAATGCGCCGCGTTGGACTTAGCCGCTGGTTGGACGGGTCGGCTCGCGAGCGAGGCGTTCGCGTCCGCCGGCCAAAAGCAATGCGCCGCGTTGGACTTAGCCGCTGGTTGGACGGGTCGCTCGCGAGCGAGGCGTTCGGGTCCGACGGCCGAAAGCAATGCGCCGCGTTGGACTTAGCCGCTGGTTGGACGGGTCGGCTCGCGAGCGAGGCGTTCGGGTCCGCCGGCCAAAAGCAATGCGCCGCGTTGGACTTAGCCGCTGGTTGGACGGGTCGGCTCGCGAGCGAGGCGTTCGGGTCCGACGGCCGAAAGCAATGCGCCGCGTTGGACTTAGCCGCTGGTTGGACGGGTCGGCTCGCGAGCGAGGCGTTCGGGTCCGCCGGCCAAAAGCAATGCGCCGCGTTGGACTTAGCCGCTGGTTGGACGGGTCGGCTCGCGAGCGAGGCGTTCGGGTCCGACGGCCGAAAGCAATGCGCCGCGTTGGACTTAGCCGCTGGTTGGACGGGTCGGCTCGCGAGCGAAGCGTTCGGGTCCGCCGGCCAAAAGCAATGCGCCGCGTTGGACTTAGCCGCTGGTTGGACGGGTCGGCTCGCGAGCGAGGCGTTCGGGTCCGACGGCCGAAAGCAATGCGCCGCGTTGGACTTAGCCGCTGGTTGGACGGGTCGGCTCGCGAGCGAGGCGTTCGGGTCCGACGGCCGAAAGCAATGCGCCGCGTTGGACTTAGCCGCTGGTTGGAGGGGTCGGCTCGCGAGCGAGGCGTTCGCGTCCGCCGGCCAAAAGCAACGCGCCGCGTTGGACTTAGCCGCTGGTTGGACGGGTCGGCTCGCGAGCGAGGCATTCGCGTCCGCCGGCCAAAAGCAATGCGCCGCGTTGGACTTAGCCGCTGGTTGGACGGGTCGGCTCGCGAGCGAGGCGTTCGCGTCCGCCGGCCAAAAGCAATGCGCCGCGTTGGACTTAGCCGCTGGTTGGAGGGGTCGGCTCGCGAGCGAGGCGTTCGGGTCCGACGGCCGAAAGCAATGCGCCGCGTTGGACTTAGCCGCTGTTTGGACGGGTCGGCTCGCGAGCGAGGCGTTCGCGTCCGCCGGCCGAAAGCAATGCACCGCGTTGGACTTAGCCGCTGGTTGGACGGGTCGGCTCGCGAGCGAGGCGTTCGCGTCCGCCGGCCAAAAGCAATGCGCCGCGTTGGACTTAGCCGCTGGTTGGACGGGTCGCTCGCGAGCGAGGCGTTCGGGTCCGACGGCCGAAAGCAATGCGCCGCGTTGGACTTAGCCGCTGGTTGGACGGGTCGGCTCGCGAGCGAGGCGTTCGGGTCCGCCGGCCAAAAGCAATGCGCCGCGTTGGACTTAGCCGCTGGTTGGACGGGTCGGCTCGCGAGCGAGGCGTTCGGGTCCGACGGCCGAAAGCAATGCGCCGCGTTGGACTTAGCCGCTGGTTGGACGGGTCGGCTCGCGAGCGAGGCGTTCGGGTCCGCCGGCCAAAAGCAATGCGCCGCGTTGGACTTAGCCGCTGGTTGGACGGGTCGGCTCGCGAGCGAGGCGTTCGGGTCCGCCGGCCGAAAGCAATGCGCCGCGTTGGACTTAGCCGCTGGTTGGACGGGTCGGCTCGCGAGCGAAGCGTTCGGGTCCGCCGGCCAAAAGCAATGCGCCGCGTTGGACTTAGCCGCTGGTTGGACGGGTCGGCTCGCGAGCGAGGCGTTCGGGTCCGTCGGCCGAAAGCAATGCGCCGCGTTGGACTTAGCCGCTGGTTGGACGGGTCGGCTCGCGAGCGAGGCGTTCGGGTCCGACGGCCGAAAGCAATGCGCCGCGTTGGACTTAGCCGCTGGTTGGAGGGGTCGGCTCGCGAGCGAGGCTTTCGCGTCCGCCGGCCGAAAGCAATGCGCCGCGTTGGACTTAGCCGCTGGTTGGAGGGGTCGGCTCGCGAGCGAGGCGTTTGCGTCCGCCGGCCGAAAGCAATGCGCCGCGTTGGACTTAGCCGCTGGTTGGAGGGGTCGGCTCGCGAGCGAGGCGTTCGGGTCCGTCGGCCGAAAGCAATGCGCCGCGTTGGACTTAGCCGCTGGTTGGACGGGTCGGCTCGCGAGCGAGGCTTTCGCGTCCGCCGGCCGAAAGCAATGCGCCGCGTTGGACTTAGCCGCTGGTTGGAGGGGTCGGCTCGCGAGCGAGGCGTTTGCGTCCGCCGGCCGAAAGCAATGCGCCGCGTTGGACTTAGCCGCTGGTTGGACGGGTCGGCTCGCGAGCGAGGCGTTCGGGTCCGCCGGCCAAAAGCAATGCGCCGCGTTGGACTTAGCCGCTGGTTGGACGGGTCGGCTCGCGAGCGAGGCGTTCGCGTCCGCCGGCCGAAAGCAATGCACCGCGTTGGACTTAGCCGCTGGTTGGACGGGTCGGCTCGCGAGCGAGGCGTTCGCGTCCGCCGGCCAAAAGCAATGCGCCGCGTTGGACTTAGCCGCTGGTTGGAGGGGTCGGCTCGCGAGCGAGGCGTTCGGGTCCGACGGCCGAAAGCAATGCGCCGCGTTGGACTTAGCCGCTGTTTGGACGGGTCGGCTCGCGAGCGAGGCGTTCGCGTCCGCCGGCCGAAAGCAATGCACCGCGTTGGACTTAGCCGCTGGTTGGACGGGTCGGCTCGCGAGCGAGGCGTTCGCGTCCGCCGGCCAAAAGCAATGCGCCGCGTTGGACTTAGCCGCTGGTTGGACGGGTCGGCTCGCGAGCGAGGCGTTCGCGTCCGCCGGCCAAAAGCAATGCGCCGCGTTGGACTTAGCCGCTGGTTGGACGGGTCGGCTCGCGAGCGAGGCGTTCGGGTCCGCCGGCCAAAAGCAATGCGCCGCGTTGGACTTAGCCGCTGGTTGGACGGGTCGGCTCGCGAGCGAGGCGTTCGGGTCCGCCGGCCAAAAGCAATGCGCCGCGTTGGACTTAGCCGCTGGTTGGACGGGTCGGCTCGCGAGCGAGGCGTTCGGGTCCGACGGCCGAAAGCAATGCGCCGCGTTGGACTTAGCCGCTGGTTGGAGGGGTCGGCTCGCGAGCGAGGCGTTCGGGTCCGTCGGCCGAAAGCAATGCGCCGCGTTGGACTTAGCCGCTGGTTGGACGGGTCGGCTCGCGAGCGAGGCTTTCGCGTCCGCCGGCCGAAAGCAATGCGCCGCGTTGGACTTAGCCGCTGGTTGGAGGGGTCGGCTCGCGAGCGAGGCGTTTGCGTCCGCCGGCCGAAAGCAATGCGCCGCGTTGGACTTAGCCGCTGGTTGGAGGGGTCGGCTCGCGAGCGAGGCGTTTGCGTCCGCCGGCCGAAAGCAATGCACCGCGTTGGACTTAGCCGCTGGTTGGACGGGTCGGCTCGCGAGCGAGGCGTTCGCGTCCGCCGGCCAAAAGCAATGCGCCGCGTTGGACTTAGCCGCTGGTTGGACGGGTCGCTCGCGAGCGAGGCGTTCGGGTCCGACGGCCGAAAGCAATGCGCCGCGTTGGACTTAGCCGCTGGTTGGACGGGTCGGCTCGCGAGCGAGGCGTTCGGGTCCGCCGGCCAAAAGCAATGCGCCGCGTTGGACTTAGCCGCTGGTTGGACGGGTCGGCTCGCGAGCGAAGCGTTCGGGTCCGCCGGCCAAAAGCAATGCGCCGCGTTGGACTTAGCCGCTGGTTGGACGGGTCGGCTCGCGAGCGAGGCGTTCGGGTCCGCCGGCCAAAAGCAATGCGCCGCGTTGGACTTAGCCGCTGGTTGGACGGGTCGGCTCGCGAGCGAGGCGTTCGGGTCCGACGGCCGAAAGCAATGCGCCGCGTTGGACTTAGCCGCTGGTTGGACGGGTCGGCTCGCGAGCGAGGCGTTCGGGTCCGACGGCCGAAAGCAATGCGCCGCGTTGGACTTAGCCGCTGGTTGGACGGGTCGGCTCGCGAGCGAGGCGTTCGGGTCCGACGGCCGAAAGCAATGCGCCGCGTTGGACTTAGCCGCTGGTTGGAGGGGTCGGCTCGCGAGCGAGGCGTTCGCGTCCGCCGGCCAAAAGCAACGCGCCGCGTTGGACTTAGCCGCTGGTTGGACGGGTCGGCTCGCGAGCGAGGCATTCGCGTCCGCCGGCCAAAAGCAATGCGCCGCGTTGGACTTAGCCGCTGGTTGGACGGGTCGGCTCGCGAGCGAGGCGTTCGCGTCCGCCGGCCAAAAGCAATGCGCCGCGTTGGACTTAGCCGCTGGTTGGAGGGGTCGGCTCGCGAGCGAGGCGTTCGGGTCCGACGGCCGAAAGCAATGCGCCGCGTTGGACTTAGCCGCTGTTTGGACGGGTCGGCTCGCGAGCGAGGCGTTCGCGTCCGCCGGCCGAAAGCAATGCACCGCGTTGGACTTAGCCGCTGGTTGGACGGGTCGGCTCGCGAGCGAGGCGTTCGCGTCCGCCGGCCAAAAGCAATGCGCCGCGTTGGACTTAGCCGCTGGTTGGACGGGTCGCTCGCGAGCGAGGCGTTCGGGTCCGACGGCCGAAAGCAATGCGCCGCGTTGGACTTAGCCGCTGGTTGGACGGGTCGGCTCGCGAGCGAGGCGTTCGGGTCCGCCGGCCAAAAGCAATGCGCCGCGTTGGACTTAGCCGCTGGTTGGACGGGTCGGCTCGCGAGCGAGGCGTTCGGGTCCGACGGCCGAAAGCAATGCGCCGCGTTGGACTTAGCCGCTGGTTGGACGGGTCGGCTCGCGAGCGAGGCGTTCGGGTCCGCCGGCCAAAAGCAATGCGCCGCGTTGGACTTAGCCGCTGGTTGGACGGGTCGGCTCGCGAGCGAGGCGTTCGGGTCCGACGGCCGAAAGCAATGCGCCGCGTTGGACTTAGCCGCTGGTTGGACGGGTCGGCTCGCGAGCGAAGCGTTCGGGTCCGCCGGCCAAAAGCAATGCGCCGCGTTGGACTTAGCCGCTGGTTGGACGGGTCGGCTCGCGAGCGAGGCGTTCGGGTCCGACGGCCGAAAGCAATGCGCCGCGTTGGACTTAGCCGCTGGTTGGACGGGTCGGCTCGCGAGCGAGGCGTTCGGGTCCGACGGCCGAAAGCAATGCGCCGCGTTGGACTTAGCCGCTGGTTGGAGGGGTCGGCTCGCGAGCGAGGCGTTCGCGTCCGCCGGCCAAAAGCAACGCGCCGCGTTGGACTTAGCCGCTGGTTGGACGGGTCGGCTCGCGAGCGAGGCATTCGCGTCCGCCGGCCAAAAGCAATGCGCCGCGTTGGACTTAGCCGCTGGTTGGACGGGTCGGCTCGCGAGCGAGGCGTTCGCGTCCGCCGGCCAAAAGCAATGCGCCGCGTTGGACTTAGCCGCTGTTTGGACGAGTCGGCTCGCGAGCGAGGCGTTCGGGTCCGACGGCCGAAAGCAATGCGCCGCGTTGGACTTAGCCGCTGGTTGGACGGGTCGGCTCGCGAGCGAGGCGTTCGGGTCCGCCGGCCAAAAGCAATGCGCCGCGTTGGACTTAGCCGCTGGTTGGACGGGTCGGCTCGCGAGCGAGGCGTTCGGGTCCGCCGGCCAAAAGCAATGCGCCGCGTTGGACTTAGCCGCTGTTTGGACGGGTCGGCTCGCGAGCGAGGCGTTCGCGTCCGCCGGCCGAAAGCAATGCACCGCGTTGGACTTAGCCGCTGGTTGGACGGGTCGGCTCGCTAGCGAGGCGTTCGCGTCCGCCGGCCAAAAGCAATGCGCCGCGTTGGACTTAGCCGCTGGTTGGACGGGTCGGCTCGCGAGCGAGGCTTTCGCGTCCGCCGGCCGAAAGCAATGCGCCGCGTTGGACTTAGCCGCTGGTTGGAGGGGTCGGCTCGCGAGCGAGGCGTTTGCGTCCGCCGGCCGAAAGCAATGCGCCGCGTTGGACTTAGCCGCTGGTTGGACGGGTCGGCTCGCGAGCGAGGCTTTCGCGTCCGCCGGCCGAAAGCAATGCGCCGCGTTGGACTTAGCCGCTGGTTGGAGGGGTCGGCTCGCGAGCGAGGCGTTCGGGTCCGTCGGCCGAAAGCAATGCGCCGCGTTGGACTTAGCCGCTGGTTGGACGGGTCGGCTCGCGAGCGAGGCTTTCGCGTCCGCCGGCCGAAAGCAATGCGCCGCGTTGGACTTAGCCGCTGGTTGGAGGGGTCGGTTCGCGAGCGAGGCGTTTGCGTCCGCCGGCCGAAAGCAATGCACCGCGTTGGACTTAGCCGCTGGTTGGACGGGTCGGCTCGCGAGCGAGGCGTTCGCGTCCGCCGGCCAAAAGCAATGCGCCGCGTTGGACTTAGCCGCTGTTTGGACGAGTCGGCTCGCGAGCGAGGCGTTCGGGTCCGACGGCCGAAAGCAATGCGCCGCGTTGGACTTAGCCGCTGGTTGGACGGGTCGGCTCGCGAGCGAGGCGTTCGGGTCTGCCGGCCAAAAGCAATGCGCCGCGTTGGACTTAGCCGCTGGTTGGACGGGTCGGCTCGCGAGCGAGGCGTTCGGGTCCGCCGGCCAAAAGCAATGCGCCGCGTTGGACTTAGCCGCTGTTTGGACGGGTCGGCTCGCGAGCGAGGCGTTCGCGTCCGCCGGCCGAAAGCAATGCACCGCGTTGGACTTAGCCGCTGGTTGGACGGGTCGGCTCGCGAGCGAGGCGTTCGCGTCCGCCGGCCAAAAGCAATGCGCCGCGTTGGACTTAGCCGCTGGTTGGACGGGTCGGCTCGCGAGCGAGGCTTTCGCGTCCGCCGGCCGAAAGCAATGCGCCGCGTTGGACTTAGCCGCTGGTTGGAGGGGTCGGCTCGCGAGCGAGGCGTTTGCGTCCGCCGGCCGAAAGCAATGCGCCGCGTTGGACTTAGCCGCTGGTTGGACGGGTCGGCTCGCGAGCGAGGCTTTCGCGTCCGCCGGCCGAAAGCAATGCGCCGCGTTGGACTTAGCCGCTGGTTGGAGGGGTCGGCTCGCGAGCGAGGCGTTCGGGTCCGTCGGCCGAAAGCAATGCGCCGCGTTGGACTTAGCCGCTGGTTGGACGGGTCGGCTCGCGAGCGAGGCTTTCGCGTCCGCCGGCCGAAAGCAATGCGCCGCGTTGGACTTAGCCGCTGGTTGGAGGGGTCGGCTCGCGAGCGAGGCGTTTGCGTCCGCCGGCCGAAAGCAATGCGCCGCGTTGGACTTAGCCGCTGGTTGGAGGGGTCGGCTCGCGAGCGAGGCGTTTGCGTCCGCCGGCCGAAAGCAATGCACCGCGTTGGACTTAGCCGCTGGTTGGACGGGTCGGCTCGCGAGCGAGGCGTTCGCGTCCGCCGGCCAAAAGCAATGCGCCGCGTTGGACT
This sequence comes from Prorops nasuta, assembly GCF_024137725.1. Lineage (NCBI taxonomy): Eukaryota > Metazoa > Arthropoda > Insecta > Hymenoptera > Bethylidae > Prorops > Prorops nasuta. Next base: position 87,370 of record NW_027116871.1, on the reverse strand, counting down.
TAGCCGCTGGTTGGACGGGTCGCTCGCGAGCGAGGCGTTCGGGTCCGACGGCCGAAAGCAATGCGCCGCGTTGGACTTAGCCGCTGGTTGGACGGGTCGGCTCGCGAGCGAGGCGTTCGGGTCCGCCGGCCAAAAGCAATGCGCCGCGTTGGACTTAGCCGCTGGTTGGACGGGTCGGCTCGCGAGCGAAGCGTTCGGGTCCGCCGGCCAAAAGCAATGCGCCGCGTTGGACTTAGCCGCTGGTTGGACGGGTCGGCTCGCGAGCGAAGCGTTCGGGTCCGCCGGCCAAAAGCAATGCGCCGCGTTGGACTTAGCCGCTGGTTGGACGGGTCGGCTCGCGAGCGAGGCGTTCGGGTCCGACGGCCGAAAGCAATGCGCCGCGTTGGACTTAGCCGCTGGTTGGACGGGTCGGCTCGCGAGCGAGGCGTTCGGGTCCGACGGCCGAAAGCAATGCGCCGCGTTGGACTTAGCCGCTGGTTGGACGGGTCGGCTCGCGAGCGAAGCGTTCGGGTCCGCCGGCCAAAAGCAATGCGCCGCGTTGGACTTAGCCGCTGGTTGGACGGGTCGGCTCGCGAGCGAGGCGTTCGGGTCCGACGGCCGAAAGCAATGCGCCGCGTTGGACTTAGCCGCTGGTTGGACGGGTCGGCTCGCGAGCGAGGCGTTCGGGTCCGACGGCCGAAAGCAATGCGCCGCGTTGGACTTAGCCGCTGGTTGGAGGGGTCGGCTCGCGAGCGAGGCGTTCGCGTCCGCCGGCCAAAAGCAACGCGCCGCGTTGGACTTAGCCGCTGGTTGGACGGGTCGGCTCGCGAGCGAGGCATTCGCGTCCGCCGGCCAAAAGCAATGCGCCGCGTTGGACTTAGCCGCTGGTTGGACGGGTCGGCTCGCGAGCGAGGCGTTCGCGTCCGCCGGCCAAAAGCAATGCGCCGCGTTTGACTTAGCCGCTGGTTGGAGGGGTCGGCTCGCGAGCGAGGCGTTCGGGTCCGACGGCCGAAAGCAATGCGCCGCGTTGGACTTAGCCGCTGTTTGGACGGGTCGGCTCGCGAGCGAGGCGTTCGCGTCCGCCGGCCGAAAGCAATGCACCGCGTTGGACTTAGCCGCTGGTTGGACGGGTCGGCTCGCGAGCGAGGCGTTCGCGTCCGCCGGCCAAAAGCAATGCGCCGCGTTGGACTTAGCCGCTGGTTGGACGGGTCGCTCGCGAGCGAGGCGTTCGGGTCCGACGGCCGAAAGCAATGCGCCGCGTTGGACTTAGCCGCTGGTTGGACGGGTCGGCTCGCGAGCGAGGCGTTCGGGTCCGCCGGCCAAAAGCAATGCGCCGCGTTGGACTTAGCCGCTGGTTGGACGGGTCGGCTCGCGAGCGAGGCGTTCGGGTCCGACGGCCGAAAGCAATGCGCCGCGTTGGACTTAGCCGCTGGTTGGACGGGTCGGCTCGCGAGCGAGGCGTTCGGGTCCGCCGGCCAAAAGCAATGCGCCGCGTTGGACTTAGCCGCTGGTTGGACGGGTCGGCTCGCGAGCGAGGCGTTCGGGTCCGACGGCCGAAAGCAATGCGCCGCGTTGGACTTAGCCGCTGGTTGGACGGGTCGGCTCGCGAGCGAAGCGTTCGGGTCCGCCGGCCAAAAGCAATGCGCCGCGTTGGACTTAGCCGCTGGTTGGACGGGTCGGCTCGCGAGCGAGGCGTTCGGGTCCGACGGCCGAAAGCAATGCGCCGCGTTGGACTTAGCCGCTGGTTGGACGGGTCGGCTCGCGAGCGAGGCGTTCGGGTCCGACGGCCGAAAGCAATGCGCCGCGTTGGACTTAGCCGCTGGTTGGAGGGGTCGGCTCGCGAGCGAGGCGTTCGCGTCCGCCGGCCAAAAGCAACGCGCCGCGTTGGACTTAGCCGCTGGTTGGACGGGTCGGCTCGCGAGCGAGGCATTCGCGTCCGCCGGCCAAAAGCAATGCGCCGCGTTGGACTTAGCCGCTGGTTGGACGGGTCGGCTCGCGAGCGAGGCGTTCGCGTCCGCCGGCCAAAAGCAATGCGCCGCGTTGGACTTAGCCGCTGTTTGGACGAGTCGGCTCGCGAGCGAGGCGTTCGGGTCCGACGGCCGAAAGCAATGCGCCGCGTTGGACTTAGCCGCTGGTTGGACGGGTCGGCTCGCGAGCGAGGCGTTCGGGTCCGCCGGCCAAAAGCAATGCGCCGCGTTGGACTTAGCCGCTGGTTGGACGGGTCGGCTCGCGAGCGAGGCGTTCGGGTCCGCCGGCCAAAAGCAATGCGCCGCGTTGGACTTAGCCGCTGTTTGGACGGGTCGGCTCGCGAGCGAGGCGTTCGCGTCCGCCGGCCGAAAGCAATGCACCGCGTTGGACTTAGCCGCTGGTTGGACGGGTCGGCTCGCGAGCGAGGCGTTCGGGTCCGTCGGCCGAAAGCAATGCGCCGCGTTGGACTTAGCCGCTGGTTGGACGGGTCGGCTCGCGAGCGAGGCTTTCGCGTCCGCCGGCCGAAAGCAATGCGCCGCGTTGGACTTAGCCGCTGGTTGGAGGGGTCGGCTCGCGAGCGAGGCGTTTGCGTCCGCCGGCCGAAAGCAATGCGCCGCGTTGGACTTAGCCGCTGGTTGGAGGGGTCGGCTCGCGAGCGAGGCGTTCGGGTCCGTCGGCCGAAAGCAATGCGCCGCGTTGGACTTAGCCGCTGGTTGGACGGGTCGGCTCGCGAGCGAGGCTTTCGCGTCCGCCGGCCGAAAGCAATGCGCCGCGTTGGACTTAGCCGCTGGTTGGAGGGGTCGGCTCGCGAGCGAGGCGTTTGCGTCCGCCGGCCGAAAGCAATGCGCCGCGTTGGACTTAGCCGCTGGTTGGACGGGTCGGCTCGCGAGCGAGGCGTTCGGGTCCGCCGGCCAAAAGCAATGCGCCGCGTTGGACTTAGCCGCTGGTTGGACGGGTCGGCTCGCGAGCGAGGCGTTCGCGTCCGCCGGCCGAAAGCAATGCACCGCGTTGGACTTAGCCGCTGGTTGGACGGGTCGGCTCGCGAGCGAGGCGTTCGCGTCCGCCGGCCAAAAGCAATGCGCCGCGTTGGACTTAGCCGCTGGTTGGAGGGGTCGGCTCGCGAGCGAGGCGTTCGGGTCCGACGGCCGAAAGCAATGCGCCGCGTTGGACTTAGCCGCTGTTTGGACGGGTCGGCTCGCGAGCGAGGCGTTCGCGTCCGCCGGCCGAAAGCAATGCACCGCGTTGGACTTAGCCGCTGGTTGGACGGGTCGGCTCGCGAGCGAGGCGTTCGCGTCCGCCGGCCAAAAGCAATGCGCCGCGTTGGACTTAGCCGCTGGTTGGACGGGTCGCTCGCGAGCGAGGCGTTCGGGTCCGACGGCCGAAAGCAATGCGCCGCGTTGGACTTAGCCGCTGGTTGGACGGGTCGGCTCGCGAGCGAGGCGTTCGGGTCCGCCGGCCAAAAGCAATGCGCCGCGTTGGACTTAGCCGCTGGTTGGACGGGTCGGCTCGCGAGCGAGGCGTTCGGGTCCGACGGCCGAAAGCAATGCGCCGCGTTGGACTTAGCCGCTGGTTGGACGGGTCGGCTCGCGAGCGAGGCGTTCGGGTCCGCCGGCCAAAAGCAATGCGCCGCGTTGGACTTAGCCGCTGGTTGGACGGGTCGGCTCGCGAGCGAGGCGTTCGGGTCCGACGGCCGAAAGCAATGCGCCGCGTTGGACTTAGCCGCTGGTTGGACGGGTCGGCTCGCGAGCGAAGCGTTCGGGTCCGCCGGCCAAAAGCAATGCGCCGCGTTGGACTTAGCCGCTGGTTGGACGGGTCGGCTCGCGAGCGAGGCGTTCGGGTCCGACGGCCGAAAGCAATGCGCCGCGTTGGACTTAGCCGCTGGTTGGACGGGTCGGCTCGCGAGCGAGGCGTTCGGGTCCGACGGCCGAAAGCAATGCGCCGCGTTGGACTTAGCCGCTGGTTGGAGGGGTCGGCTCGCGAGCGAGGCGTTCGCGTCCGCCGGCCAAAAGCAACGCGCCGCGTTGGACTTAGCCGCTGGTTGGACGGGTCGGCTCGCGAGCGAGGCATTCGCGTCCGCCGGCCAAAAGCAATGCGCCGCGTTGGACTTAGCCGCTGGTTGGACGGGTCGGCTCGCGAGCGAGGCGTTCGCGTCCGCCGGCCAAAAGCAATGCGCCGCGTTGGACTTAGCCGCTGTTTGGACGAGTCGGCTCGCGAGCGAGGCGTTCGGGTCCGACGGCCGAAAGCAATGCGCCGCGTTGGACTTAGCCGCTGGTTGGACGGGTCGGCTCGCGAGCGAGGCGTTCGGGTCCGCCGGCCAAAAGCAATGCGCCGCGTTGGACTTAGCCGCTGGTTGGACGGGTCGGCTCGCGAGCGAGGCGTTCGGGTCCGCCGGCCAAAAGCAATGCGCCGCGTTGGACTTAGCCGCTGTTTGGACGGGTCGGCTCGCGAGCGAGGCGTTCGCGTCCGCCGGCCGAAAGCAATGCACCGCGTTGGACTTAGCCGCTGGTTGGACGGGTCGGCTCGCGAGCGAGGCGTTCGCGTCCGCCGGCCAAAAGCAATGCGCCGCGTTGGACTTAGCCGCTGGTTGGAGGGGTCGGCTCGCGAGCGAGGCGTTTGCGTCCGCCGGCCGAAAGCAATGCGCCGCGTTGGACTTAGCCGCTGGTTGGACGGGTCGGCTCGCGAGCGAGGCTTTCGCGTCCGCCGGCCGAAAGCAATGCGCCGCGTTGGACTTAGCCGCTGGTTGGAGGGGTCGGCTCGCGAGCGAGGCGTTCGGGTCCGTCGGCCGAAAGCAATGCGCCGCGTTGGACTTAGCCGCTGGTTGGACGGGTCGGCTCGCGAGCGAGGCTTTCGCGTCCGCCGGCCGAAAGCAATGCGCCGCGTTGGACTTAGCCGCTGTTTGGACGGGTCGGCTCGCGAGCGAGGCGTTCGCGTCCGCCGGCCGAAAGCAATGCACCGCGTTGGACTTAGCCGCTGGTTGGACGGGTCGGCTCGCGAGCGAGGCGTTCGCGTCCGCCGGCCAAAAGCAATGCGCCGCGTTGGACTTAGCCGCTGTTTGGACGAGTCGGCTCGCGAGCGAGGCGTTCGGGTCCGACGGCCGAAAGCAATGCGCCGCGTTGGACTTAGCCGCTGGTTGGACGGGTCGGCTCGCGAGCGAGGCGTTCGGGTCTGCCGGCCAAAAGCAATGCGCCGCGTTGGACTTAGCCGCTGGTTGGACGGGTCGGCTCGCGAGCGAGGCGTTCGGGTCCGCCGGCCAAAAGCAATGCGCCGCGTTGGACTTAGCCGCTGTTTGGACGGGTCGGCTCGCGAGCGAGGCGTTCGCGTCCGCCGGCCGAAAGCAATGCACCGCGTTGGACTTAGCCGCTGGTTGGACGGGTCGGCTCGCGAGCGAGGCGTTCGCGTCCGCCGGCCAAAAGCAATGCGCCGCGTTGGACTTAGCCGCTGGTTGGACGGGTCGGCTCGCGAGCGAGGCTTTCGCGTCCGCCGGCCGAAAGCAATGCGCCGCGTTGGACTTAGCCGCTGGTTGGAGGGGTCGGCTCGCGAGCGAGGCGTTTGCGTCCGCCGGCCGAAAGCAATGCGCCGCGTTGGACTTAGCCGCTGGTTGGACGGGTCGGCTCGCGAGCGAGGCTTTCGCGTCCGCCGGCCGAAAGCAATGCGCCGCGTTGGACTTAGCCGCTGGTTGGAGGGGTCGGCTCGCGAGCGAGGCGTTCGGGTCCGTCGGCCGAAAGCAATGCGCCGCGTTGGACTTAGCCGCTGGTTGGACGGGTCGGCTCGCGAGCGAGGCTTTCGCGTCCGCCGGCCGAAAGCAATGCGCCGCGTTGGACTTAGCCGCTGGTTGGAGGGGTCGGCTCGCGAGCGAGGCGTTTGCGTCCGCCGGCCGAAAGCAATGCGCCGCGTTGGACTTAGCCGCTGGTTGGAGGGGTCGGCTCGCGAGCGAGGCGTTTGCGTCCGCCGGCCGAAAGCAATGCACCGCGTTGGACTTAGCCGCTGGTTGGACGGGTCGGCTCGCGAGCGAGGCGTTCGCGTCCGCCGGCCAAAAGCAATGCGCCGCGTTGGACTTAGCCGCTGGTTGGACGGGTCGGCTCGCGAGCGAGGCGTTCGGGTCTGCCGGCCAAAAGCAATGCGCCGCGTTGGACTTAGCCGCTGGTTGGACGGGTCGGCTCGCGAGCGAGGCGTTCGGGTCCGCCGGCCAAAAGCAATGCGCCGCGTTGGACTTAGCCGCTGTTTGGACGGGTCGGCTCGCGAGCGAGGCGTTCGCGTCCGCCGGCCGAAAGCAATGCACCGCGTTGGACTTAGCCGCTGGTTGGACGGGTCGGCTCGCGAGCGAGGCGTTCGCGTCCGCCGGCCAAAAGCAATGCGCCGCGTTGGACTTAGCCGCTGGTTGGACGGGTCGGCTCGCGAGCGAGGCTTTCGCGTCCGCCGGCCGAAAGCAATGCGCCGCGTTGGACTTAGCCGCTGGTTGGAGGGGTCGGCTCGCGAGCGAGGCGTTTGCGTCCGCCGGCCGAAAGCAATGCGCCGCGTTGGACTTAGCCGCTGGTTGGACGGGTCGGCTCGCGAGCGAGGCTTTCGCGTCCGCCGGCCGAAAGCAATGCGCCGCGTTGGACTTAGCCGCTGGTTGGAGGGGTCGGCTCGCGAGCGAGGCGTTCGGGTCCGTCGGCCGAAAGCAATGCGCCGCGTTGGACTTAGCCGCTGGTTGGACGGGTCGGCTCGCGAGCGAGGCTTTCGCGTCCGCCGGCCGAAAGCAATGCGCCGCGTTGGACTTAGCCGCTGGTTGGAGGGGTCGGCTCGCGAGCGAGGCGTTTGCGTCCGCCGGCCGAAAGCAATGCGCCGCGTTGGACTTAGCCGCTGGTTGGAGGGGTCGGCTCGCGAGCGAGGCGTTTGCGTCCGCCGGCCGAAAGCAATGCACCGCGTTGGACTTAGCCGCTGGTTGGACGGGTCGGCTCGCGAGCGAGGCGTTCGCGTCCGCCGGCCAAAAGCAATGCGCCGCGTTGGACTTAGCCGCTGGTTGGACGGGTCGCTCGCGAGCGAGGCGTTCGGGTCCGACGGCCGAAAGCAATGCGCCGCGTTGGACTTAGCCGCTGGTTGGACGGGTCGGCTCGCGAGCGAGGCGTTCGGGTCCGCCGGCCAAAAGCAATGCGCCGCGTTGGACTTAGCCGCTGGTTGGACGGGTCGGCTCGCGAGCGAAGCGTTCGGGTCCGCCGGCCAAAAGCAATGCGCCGCGTTGGACTTAGCCGCTGGTTGGACGGGTCGGCTCGCGAGCGAGGCGTTCGGGTCCGCCGGCCAAAAGCAATGCGCCGCGTTGGACTTAGCCGCTGGTTGGACGGGTCGGCTCGCGAGCGAGGCGTTCGGGTCCGACGGCCGAAAGCAATGCGCCGCGTTGGACTTAGCCGCTGGTTGGACGGGTCGGCTCGCGAGCGAAGCGTTCGGGTCCGCCGGCCAAAAGCAATGCGCCGCGTTGGACTTAGCCGCTGGTTGGACGGGTCGGCTCGCGAGCGAGGCGTTCGGGTCCGACGGCCGAAAGCAATGCGCCGCGTTGGACTTAGCCGCTGGTTGGACGGGTCGGCTCGCGAGCGAGGCGTTCGGGTCCGACGGCCGAAAGCAATGCGCCGCGTTGGACTTAGCCGCTGGTTGGAGGGGTCGGCTCGCGAGCGAGGCGTTCGCGTCCGCCGGCCAAAAGCAACGCGCCGCGTTGGACTTAGCCGCTGGTTGGACGGGTCGGCTCGCGAGCGAGGCATTCGCGTCCGCCGGCCAAAAGCAATGCGCCGCGTTGGACTTAGCCGCTGGTTGGACGGGTCGGCTCGCGAGCGAGGCGTTCGCGTCCGCCGGCCAAAAGCAATGCGCCGCGTTGGACTTAGCCGCTGGTTGGAGGGGTCGGCTCGCGAGCGAGGCGTTCGGGTCCGACGGCCGAAAGCAATGCGCCGCGTTGGACTTAGCCGCTGTTTGGACGGGTCGGCTCGCGAGCGAGGCGTTCGCGTCCGCCGGCCGAAAGCAATGCACCGCGTTGGACTTAGCCGCTGGTTGGACGGGTCGGCTCGCGAGCGAGGCGTTCGCGTCCGCCGGCCAAAAGCAATGCGCCGCGTTGGACTTAGCCGCTGGTTGGACGGGTCGCTCGCGAGCGAGGCGTTCGGGTCCGACGGCCGAAAGCAATGCGCCGCGTTGGACTTAGCCGCTGGTTGGACGGGTCGGCTCGCGAGCGAGGCGTTCGGGTCCGCCGGCCAAAAGCAATGCGCCGCGTTGGACTTAGCCGCTGGTTGGACGGGTCGGCTCGCGAGCGAGGCGTTCGGGTCCGACGGCCGAAAGCAATGCGCCGCGTTGGACTTAGCCGCTGGTTGGACGGGTCGGCTCGCGAGCGAGGCGTTCGGGTCCGCCGGCCAAAAGCAATGCGCCGCGTTGGACTTAGCCGCTGGTTGGACGGGTCGGCTCGCGAGCGAGGCGTTCGGGTCCGACGGCCGAAAGCAATGCGCCGCGTTGGACTTAGCCGCTGGTTGGACGGGTCGGCTCGCGAGCGAAGCGTTCGGGTCCGCCGGCCAAAAGCAATGCGCCGCGTTGGACTTAGCCGCTGGTTGGACGGGTCGGCTCGCGAGCGAGGCGTTCGGGTCCGACGGCCGAAAGCAATGCGCCGCGTTGGACTTAGCCGCTGGTTGGACGGGTCGGCTCGCGAGCGAGGCGTTCGGGTCCGACGGCCGAAAGCAATGCGCCGCGTTGGACTTAGCCGCTGGTTGGAGGGGTCGGCTCGCGAGCGAGGCGTTCGCGTCCGCCGGCCAAAAGCAACGCGCCGCGTTGGACTTAGCCGCTGGTTGGACGGGTCGGCTCGCGAGCGAGGCATTCGCGTCCGCCGGCCAAAAGCAATGCGCCGCGTTGGACTTAGCCGCTGGTTGGACGGGTCGGCTCGCGAGCGAGGCGTTCGCGTCCGCCGGCCAAAAGCAATGCGCCGCGTTGGACTTAGCCGCTGTTTGGACGAGTCGGCTCGCGAGCGAGGCGTTCGGGTCCGACGGCCGAAAGCAATGCGCCGCGTTGGACTTAGCCGCTGGTTGGACGGGTCGGCTCGCGAGCGAGGCGTTCGGGTCCGCCGGCCAAAAGCAATGCGCCGCGTTGGACTTAGCCGCTGGTTGGACGGGTCGGCTCGCGAGCGAGGCGTTCGGGTCCGCCGGCCAAAAGCAATGCGCCGCGTTGGACTTAGCCGCTGTTTGGACGGGTCGGCTCGCGAGCGAGGCGTTCGCGTCCGCCGGCCGAAAGCAATGCACCGCGTTGGACTTAGCCGCTGGTTGGACGGGTCGGCTCGCGAGCGAGGCGTTCGCGTCCGCCGGCCAAAAGCAATGCGCCGCGTTGGACTTAGCCGCTGGTTGGACGGGTCGGCTCGCGAGCGAGGCTTTCGCGTCCGCCGGCCGAAAGCAATGCGCCGCGTTGGACTTAGCCGCTGGTTGGAGGGGTCGGCTCGCGAGCGAGGCTTTCGCGTCCGCCGGCCGAAAGCAATGCGCCGCGTTGGACTTAGCCGCTGGTTGGAGGGGTCGGCTCGCGAGCGAGGCGTTTGCGTCCGCCGGCCGAAAGCAATGCGCCGCGTTGGACTTAGCCGCTGGTTGGAGGGGTCGGCTCGCGAGCGAGGCGTTCGGGTCCGTCGGCCGAAAGCAATGCGCCGCGTTGGACTTAGCCGCTGGTTGGACGGGTCGGCTCGCGAGCGAGGCTTTCGCGTCCGCCGGCCGAAAGCAATGCGCCGCGTTGGACTTAGCCGCTGGTTGGAGGGGTCGGCTCGCGAGCGAGGCGTTTGCGTCCGCCGGCCGAAAGCAATGCGCCGCGTTGGACTTAGCCGCTGGTTGGAGGGGTCGGCTCGCGAGCGAGGCGTTCGGGTCCGTCGGCCGAAAGCAATGCGCCGCGTTGGACTTAGCCGCTGGTTGGAGGGGTCGGCTCGCGAGCGAGGCTTTCGCGTCCGCCGGCCGAAAGCAATGCGCCGCGTTGGACTTAGCCGCTGGTTGGAGGGGTCGGCTCGCGAGCGAGGCGTTTGCGTCCGCCGGCCGAAAGCAATGCGCCGCGTTGGACTTAGCCGCTGGTTGGAGGGGTCGGCTCGCGAGCGAGGCGTTCGGGTCCGTCGGCCGAAAGCAATGCGCCGCGTTGGACTTAGCCGCTGGTTGGACGGGTCGGCTCGCGAGCGAGGCGTTCGGGTCCGCCGGCCAAAAGCAATGCGCCGCGTTGGACTTAGCCGCTGGTTGGACGGGTCGGCTCGCGAGCGAAGCGTTCGGGTCCGCCGGCCAAAAGCAATGCGCCGCGTTGGACTTAGCCGCTGGTTGGACGGGTCGGCTCGCGAGCGAGGCGTTCGGGTCCGCCGGCCAAAAGCAATGCGCCGCGTTGGACTTAGCCGCTGGTTGGACGGGTCGGCTCGCGAGCGAGGCGTTCGGGTCCGACGGCCGAAAGCAATGCGCCGCGTTGGACTTAGCCGCTGGTTGGAGGGGTCGGCTCGCGAGCGAGGCTTTCGCGTCCGCCGGCCGAAAGCAATGCGCCGCGTTGGACTTAGCCGCTGGTTGGAGGGGTCGGCTCGCGAGCGAGGCGTTTGCGTCCGCCGGCCGAAAGCAATGCGCCGCGTTGGACTTAGCCGCTGGTTGGAGGGGTCGGCTCGCGAGCGAGGCGTTCGGGTCCGTCGGCCGAAAGCAATGCGCCGCGTTGGACTTAGCCGCTGGTTGGACGGGTCGGCTCGCGAGCGAGGCTTTCGCGTCCGCCGGCCGAAAGCAATGCGCCGCGTTGGACTTAGCCGCTGGTTGGAGGGGTCGGCTCGCGAGCGAGGCGTTTGCGTCCGCCGGCCGAAAGCAATGCGCCGCGTTGGACTTAGCCGCTGGTTGGAGGGGTCGGCTCGCGAGCGAGGCGTTCGGGTCCGTCGGCCGAAAGCAATGCGCCGCGTTGGACTTAGCCGCTGGTTGGACGGGTCGGCTCGCGAGCGAGGCGTTCGGGTCCGCCGGCCAAAAGCAATGCGCCGCGTTGGACTTAGCCGCTGTTTGGACGGGTCGGCTCGCGAGCGAGGCGTTCGCGTCCGCCGGCCGAAAGCAATGCACCGCGTTGGACTTAGCCGCTGGTTGGACGGGTCGGCTCGCGAGCGAGGCGTTCGCGTCCGCCGGCCAAAAGCAATGCGCCGCGTTGGACTTAGCCGCTGGTTGGACGGGTCGGCTCGCGAGCGAGGCGTTCGCGTCCGCCGGCCGAAAGCAATGCACCGCGTTGGACTTAGCCGCTGGTTGGACGGGTCGGCTCGCGAGCGAGGCGTTCGCGTCCGCCGGCCAAAAGCAATGCGCCGCGTTGGACTTAGCCGCTGGTTGGAGGGGTCGGCTCGCGAGCGAGGCGTTCGGGTCCGACGGCCGAAAGCAATGCGCCGCGTTGGACTTAGCCGCTGTTTGGACGGGTCGGCTCGCGAGCGAGGCGTTCGCGTCCGCCGGCCGAAAGCAATGCACCGCGTTGGACTTAGCCGCTGGTTGGACGGGTCGGCTCGCGAGCGAGGCGTTCGCGTCCGCCGGCCAAAAGCAATGCGCTGCGTTGGACTTAGCCGCTGGTTGGACGGGTCGCTCGCGAGCGAGGCGTTCGGGTCCGACGGCCGAAAGCAATGCGCCGCGTTGGACTTAGCCGCTGGTTGGACGGGTCGGCTCGCGAGCGAGGCGTTCGGGTCCGCCGGCCAAAAGCAATGCGCCGCGTTGGACTTAGCCGCTGGTTGGACGGGTCGGCTCGCGAGCGAGGCGTTCGGGTCCGACGGCCGAAAGCAATGCGCCGCGTTGGACTTAGCCGCTGGTTGGACGGGTCGGCTCGCGAGCGAGGCGTTCGGGTCCGCCGGCCAAAAGCAATGCGCCGCGTTGGACTTAGCCGCTGGTTGGACGGGTCGGCTCGCGAGCGAGGCGTTCGGGTCCGACGGCCGAAAGCAATGCGCCGCGTTGGACTTAGCCGCTGGTTGGACGGGTCGGCTCGCGAGCGAAGCGTTCGGGTCCGCCGGCCAAAAGCAATGCGCCGCGTTGGACTTAGCCGCTGGTTGGACGGGTCGGCTCGCGAGCGAGGCGTTCGGGTCCGACGGCCGAAAGCAATGCGCCGCGTTGGACTTAGCCGCTGGTTGGACGGGTCGGCTCGCGAGCGAGGCGTTCGGGTCCGACGGCCGAAAGCAATGCGCCGCGTTGGACTTAGCCGCTGTTTGGACGGGTCGGCTCGCGAGCGAGGCGTTCGCGTCCGCCGGCCGAAAGCAATGCACCGCGTTGGACTTAGCCGCTGGTTGGACGGGTCGGCTCGCGAGCGAGGCGTTCGCGTCCGCCGGCCAAAAGCAATGCGCCGCGTTGGACTTAGCCGCTGGTTGGACGGGTCGCTCGCGAGCGAGGCGTTCGGGTCCGACGGCCGAAAGCAATGCGCCGCGTTGGACTTAGCCGCTGGTTGGACGGGTCGGCTCGCGAGCGAGGCGTTCGGGTCCGCCGGCCAAAAGCAATGCGCCGCGTTGGACTTAGCCGCTGGTTGGACGGGTCGGCTCGCGAGCGAGGCGTTCGGGTCCGACGGCCGAAAGCAATGCGCCGCGTTGGACTTAGCCGCTGGTTGGACGGGTCGGCTCGCGAGCGAGGCGTTCGGGTCCGCCGGCCAAAAGCAATGCGCCGCGTTGGACTTAGCCGCTGGTTGGACGGGTCGGCTCGCGAGCGAGGCGTTCGGGTCCGACGGCCGAAAGCAATGCGCCGCGTTGGACTTAGCCGCTGGTTGGACGGGTCGGCTCGCGAGCGAGGCGTTCGGGTCCGCCGGCCAAAAGCAATGCGCCGCGTTGGACTTAGCCGCTGGTTGGACGGGTCGGCTCGCGAGCGAGGCGTTCGGGTCCGCCGGCCAAAAGCAATGCGCCGCGTTGGACTTAGCCGCTGTTTGGACGGGTCGGCTCGCGAGCGAGGCGTTCGCGTCCGCCGGCCGAAAGCAATGCACCGCGTTGGACTTAGCCGCTGGTTGGACGGGTCGGCTCGCGAGCGAGGCGTTCGCGTCCGCCGGCCAAAAGCAATGCGCCGCGTTGGACTTAGCCGCTGGTTGGACGGGTCGGCTCGCGAGCGAGGCTTTCGCGTCCGCCGGCCGAAAGCAATGCGCCGCGTTGGACTTAGCCGCTGGTTGGAGGGGTCGGCTCGCGAGCGAGGCTTTCGCGTCCGCCGGCCGAAAGCAATGCGCCGCGTTGGACTTAGCCGCTGGTTGGAGGGGTCGGCTCGCGAGCGAGGCGTTTGCGTCCGCCGGCCGAAAGCAATGCGCCGCGTTGGACTTAGCCGCTGGTTGGAGGGGTCGGCTCGCGAGCGAGGCGTTCGGGTCCGTCGGCCGAAAGCAATGCGCCGCGTTGGACTTAGCCGCTGGTTGGACGGGTCGGCTCGCGAGCGAGGCTTTCGCGTCCGCCGGCCGAAAGCAATGCGCCGCGTTGGACTTAGCCGCTGGTTGGAGGGGTCGGCTCGCGAGCGAGGCGTTTGCGTCCGCCGGCCGAAAGCAATGCGCCGCGTTGGACTTAGCCGCTGGTTGGAGGGGTCGGCTCGCGAGCGAGGCGTTCGGGTCCGTCGGCCGAAAGCAATGCGCCGCGTTGGACTTAGCCGCTGGTTGGACGGGTCGGCTCGCGAGCGAGGCTTTCGCGTCCGCCGGCCGAAAGCAATGCGCCGCGTTGGACTTAGCCGCTGGTTGGAGGGGTCGGCTCGCGAGCGAGGCGTTTGCGTCCGCCGGCCGAAAGCAATGCGCCGCGTTGGACTTAGCCGCTGGTTGGACGGGTCGGCTCGCGAGCGAGGCGTTCGGGTCCGCCGGCCAAAAGCAATGCGCCGCGTTGGACTTAGCCGCTGGTTGGACGGGTCGGCTCGCGAGCGAGGCGTTCGCGTCCGCCGGCCGAAAGCAATGCACCGCGTTGGACTTAGCCGCTGGTTGGACGGGTCGGCTCGCGAGCGAGGCGTTCGCGTCCGCCGGCCAAAAGCAATGCGCCGCGTTGGACTTAGCCGCTGGTTGGAGGGGTCGGCTCGCGAGCGAGGCGTTCGGGTCCGACGGCCGAAAGCAATGCGCCGCGTTGGACTTAGCCGCTGTTTGGACGGGTCGGCTCGCGAGCGAGGCGTTCGCGTCCGCCGGCCGAAAGCAATGCACCGCGTTGGACTTAGCCGCTGGTTGGACGGGTCGGCTCGCGAGCGAGGCGTTCGCGTCCGCCGGCCAAAAGCAATGCGCCGCGTTGGACTTAGCCGCTGGTTGGACGGGTCGCTCGCGAGCGAGGCGTTCGGGTCCGACGGCCGAAAGCAATGCGCCGCGTTGGACTTAGCCGCTGGTTGGACGGGTCGGCTCGCGAGCGAGGCGTTCGGGTCCGCCGGCCAAAAGCAATGCGCCGCGTTGGACTTAGCCGCTGGTTGGACGGGTCGGCTCGCGAGCGAGGCGTTCGGGTCCGACGGCCGATAGCAATGCGCCGCGTTGGACTTAGCCGCTGGTTGGACGGGTCGGCTCGCGAGCGAGGCGTTCGGGTCCGCCGGCCAAAAGCAATGCGCCGCGTTGGACTTAGCCGCTGGTTGGACGGGTCGGCTCGCGAGCGAGGCGTTCGGGTCCGACGGCCGAAAGCAATGCGCCGCGTTGGACTTAGCCGCTGGTTGGACGGGTCGGCTCGCGAGCGAAGCGTTCGGGTCCGCCGGCCAAAAGCAATGCGCCGCGTTGGACTTAGCCGCTGGTTGGACGGGTCGGCTCGCGAGCGAGGCGTTCGCGTCCGCCGGCCAAAAGCAATGCGCCGCGTTGGACTTAGCCGCTGGTTGGAGGGGTCGGCTCGCGAGCGAGGCGTTCGGGTCCGACGGCCGAAAGCAATGCGCCGCGTTGGACTTAGCCGCTGTTTGGACGGGTCGGCTCGCGAGCGAGGCGTTCGCGTCCGCCGGCCGAAAGCAATGCACCGCGTTGGACTTAGCCGCTGGTTGGACGGGTCGGCTCGCGAGCGAGGCGTTCGCGTCCGCCGGCCAAAAGCAATGCGCTGCGTTGGACTTAGCCGCTGGTTGGACGGGTCGCTCGCGAGCGAGGCGTTCGGGTCCGACGGCCGAAAGCAATGCGCCGCGTTGGACTTAGCCGCTGGTTGGACGGGTCGGCTCGCGAGCGAGGCGTTCGGGTCCGCCGGCCAAAAGCAATGCGCCGCGTTGGACTTAGCCGCTGGTTGGACGGGTCGGCTCGCGAGCGAGGCGTTCGGGTCCGACGGCCGAAAGCAATGCGCCGCGTTGGACTTAGCCGCTGGTTGGACGGGTCGGCTCGCGAGCGAGGCGTTCGGGTCCGCCGGCCAAAAGCAATGCGCCGCGTTGGACTTAGCCGCTGGTTGGACGGGTCGGCTCGCGAGCGAGGCGTTCGGGTCCGACGGCCGAAAGCAATGCGCCGCGTTGGACTTAGCCGCTGGTTGGACGGGTCGGCTCGCGAGCGAAGCGTTCGGGTCCGCCGGCCAAAAGCAATGCGCCGCGTTGGACTTAGCCGCTGGTTGGACGGGTCGGCTCGCGAGCGAGGCGTTCGGGTCCGACGGCCGAAAGCAATGCGCCGCGTTGGACTTAGCCGCTGGTTGGACGGGTCGGCTCGCGAGCGAGGCGTTCGGGTCCGACGGCCGAAAGCAATGCGCCGCGTTGGACTTAGCCGCTGTTTGGACGGGTCGGCTCGCGAGCGAGGCGTTCGCGTCCGCCGGCCGAAAGCAATGCACCGCGTTGGACTTAGCCGCTGGTTGGACGGGTCGGCTCGCGAGCGAGGCGTTCGCGTCCGCCGGCCAAAAGCAATGCGCCGCGTTGGACTTAGCCGCTGGTTGGACGGGTCGCTCGCGAGCGAGGCGTTCGGGTCCGACGGCCGAAAGCAATGCGCCGCGTTGGACTTAGCCGCTGGTTGGACGGGTCGGCTCGCGAGCGAGGCGTTCGGGTCCGCCGGCCAAAAGCAATGCGCCGCGTTGGACTTAGCCGCTGGTTGGACGGGTCGGCTCGCGAGCGAGGCGTTCGGGTCCGACGGCCGAAAGCAATGCGCCGCGTTGGACTTAGCCGCTGGTTGGACGGGTCGGCTCGCGAGCGAGGCGTTCGGGTCCGCCGGCCAAAAGCAATGCGCCGCGTTGGACTTAGCCGCTGGTTGGACGGGTCGGCTCGCGAGCGAGGCGTTCGGGTCCGACGGCCGAAAGCAATGCGCCGCGTTGGACTTAGCCGCTGGTTGGACGGGTCGGCTCGCGAGCGAGGCGTTCGGGTCCGCCGGCCAAAAGCAATGCGCCGCGTTGGACTTAGCCGCTGGTTGGACGGGTCGGCTCGCGAGCGAGGCGTTCGGGTCCGCCGGCCAAAAGCAATGCGCCGCGTTGGACTTAGCCGCTGTTTGGACGGGTCGGCTCGCGAGCGAGGCGTTCGCGTCCGCCGGCCGAAAGCAATGCACCGCGTTGGACTTAGCCGCTGGTTGGACGGGTCGGCTCGCGAGCGAGGCGTTCGCGTCCGCCGGCCAAAAGCAATGCGCCGCGTTGGACTTAGCCGCTGGTTGGACGGGTCGGCTCGCGAGCGAGGCTTTCGCGTCCGCCGGCCGAAAGCAATGCGCCGCGTTGGACTTAGCCGCTGGTTGGAGGGGTCGGCTCGCGAGCGAGGCTTTCGCGTCCGCCGGCCGAAAGCAATGCGCCGCGTTGGACTTAGCCGCTGGTTGGAGGGGTCGGCTCGCGAGCGAGGCGTTTGCGTCCGCCGGCCGAAAGCAATGCGCCGCGTTGGACTTAGCCGCTGGTTGGAGGGGTCGGCTCGCGAGCGAGGCGTTCGGGTCCGTCGGCCGAAAGCAATGCGCCGCGTTGGACTTAGCCGCTGGTTGGACGGGTCGGCTCGCGAGCGAGGCTTTCGCGTCCGCCGGCCGAAAGCAATGCGCCGCGTTGGACTTAGCCGCTGGTTGGAGGGGTCGGCTCGCGAGCGAGGCGTTTGCGTCCGCCGGCCGAAAGCAATGCGCCGCGTTGGACTTAGCCGCTGGTTGGAGGGGTCGGCTCGCGAGCGAGGCGTTCGGGTCCGTCGGCCGAAAGCAATGCGCCGCGTTGGACTTAGCCGCTGGTTGGACGGGTCGGCTCGCGAGCGAGGCTTTCGCGTCCGCCGGCCGAAAGCAATGCGCCGCGTTGGACTTAGCCGCTGGTTGGAGGGGTCGGCTCGCGAGCGAGGCGTTTGCGTCCGCCGGCCGAAAGCAATGCGCCGCGTTGGACTTAGCCGCTGGTTGGACGGGTCGGCTCGCGAGCGAGGCGTTCGGGTCCGCCGGCCAAAAGCAATGCGCCGCGTTGGACTTAGCCGCTGGTTGGACGGGTCGGCTCGCGAGCGAGGCGTTCGCGTCCGCCGGCCGAAAGCAATGCACCGCGTTGGACTTAGCCGCTGGTTGGACGGGTCGGCTCGCGAGCGAGGCGTTCGCGTCCGCCGGCCAAAAGCAATGCGCCGCGTTGGACTTAGCCGCTGGTTGGAGGGGTCGGCTCGCGAGCGAGGCGTTCGGGTCCGACGGCCGAAAGCAATGCGCCGCGTTGGACTTAGCCGCTGTTTGGACGGGTCGGCTCGCGAGCGAGGCGTTCGCGTCCGCCGGCCGAAAGCAATGCACCGCGTTGGACTTAGCCGCTGGTTGGACGGGTCGGCTCGCGAGCGAGGCGTTCGCGTCCGCCGGCCAAAAGCAATGCGCCGCGTTGGACTTAGCCGCTGGTTGGACGGGTCGCTCGCGAGCGAGGCGTTCGGGTCCGACGGCCGAAAGCAATGCGCCGCGTTGGACTTAGCCGCTGGTTGGACGGGTCGGCTCGCGAGCGAGGCGTTCGGGTCCGCCGGCCAAAAGCAATGCGCCGCGTTGGACTTAGCCGCTGGTTGGACGGGTCGGCTCGCGAGCGAGGCGTTCGGGTCCGACGGCCGATAGCAATGCGCCGCGTTGGACTTAGCCGCTGGTTGGACGGGTCGGCTCGCGAGCGAGGCGTTCGGGTCCGCCGGCCAAAAGCAATGCGCCGCGTTGGACTTAGCCGCTGGTTGGACGGGTCGGCTCGCGAGCGAGGCGTTCGGGTCCGACGGCCGAAAGCAATGCGCCGCGTTGGACTTAGCCGCTGGTTGGACGGGTCGGCTCGCGAGCGAAGCGTTCGGGTCCGCCGGCCAAAAGCAATGCGCCGCGTTGGACTTAGCCGCTGGTTGGACGGGTCGGCTCGCGAGCGAGGCGTTCGGGTCCGACGGCCGAAAGCAATGCGCCGCGTTGGACTTAGCCGCTGGTTGGACGGGTCGGCTCGCGAGCGAGGCGTTCGGGTCCGACGGCCGAAAGCAATGCGCCGCGTTGGACTTAGCCGCTGGTTGGAGGGGTCGGCTCGCGAGCGAGGCGTTCGCGTCCGCCGGCCAAAAGCAACGCGCCGCGTTGGACTTAGCCGCTGGTTGGACGGGTCGGCTCGCGAGCGAGGCATTCGCGTCCGCCGGCCAAAAGCAATGCGCCGCGTTGGACTTAGCCGCTGGTTGGACGGGTCGGCTCGCGAGCGAGGCGTTCGCGTCCGCCGGCCAAAAGCAATGCGCCGCGTTGGACTTAGCCGCTGTTTGGACGAGTCGGCTCGCGAGCGAGGCGTTCGGGTCCGACGGCCGAAAGCAATGCGCCGCGTTGGACTTAGCCGCTGGTTGGACGGGTCGGCTCGCGAGCGAGGCGTTCGGGTCTGCCGGCCAAAAGCAATGCGCCGCGTTGGACTTAGCCGCTGGTTGGACGGGTCGGCTCGCGAGCGAGGCGTTCGGGTCCGCCGGCCAAAAGCAATGCGCCGCGTTGGACTTAGCCGCTGTTTGGACGGGTCGGCTCGCGAGCGAGGCGTTCGCGTCCGCCGGCCGAAAGCAATGCACCGCGTTGGACTTAGCCGCTGGTTGGACGGGTCGGCTCGCGAGCGAGGCGTTCGCGTCCGCCGGCCAAAAGCAATGCGCCGCGTTGGACTTAGCCGCTGGTTGGACGGGTCGGCTCGCGAGCGAGGCTTTCGCGTCCGCCGGCCGAAAGCAATGCGCCGCGTTGGACTTAGCCGCTGGTTGGAGGGGTCGGCTCGCGAGCGAGGCGTTTGCGTCCGCCGGCCGAAAGCAATGCGCCGCGTTGGACTTAGCCGCTGGTTGGACGGGTCGGCTCGCGAGCGAGGCTTTCGCGTCCGCCGGCCGAAAGCAATGCGCCGCGTTGGACTTAGCCGCTGGTTGGAGGGGTCGGCTCGCGAGCGAGGCGTTCGGGTCCGTCGGCCGAAAGCAATGCGCCGCGTTGGACTTAGCCGCTGGTTGGACGGGTCGGCTCGCGAGCGAGGCTTTCGCGTCCGCCGGCCGAAAGCAATGCGCCGCGTTGGACTATGTTATCTTAGATAAAATTTTATTATTTAAAACCATTGGAATTTGTTTACAAGTATTTTGTTATGCAAATATTTTTTCATCATTTGAAGTACCTCATTGATTTTGGTCCTATCGAAGAAGTTTGCCCTATGGCCGACTATGTTATAGCCGGCTCGTCGCCGTTCTGCCGGCGGACCTTTTCGTACATATAAGAGTGTTGGGAGTGAGCTTAGCTGCTCGAGGTATGAAACTTAGCACAGCATAGTCACGGGTCGGTGTCTTAGACCGAATGGCCCTAATGTGACTGAGCGCTAGATAGCGTTGGTTCGAAAAGTTTTTAAGCGGAATATATCCGTGTTTTGTATTCTTTTTGGCTCACTGAAAAATCACTCAAAGTTCCGAGCGAGAATATGTTATTCACCGTATGTTGTGAAGGACTTTAGAGAAAGTCAGCCATGAAGTTTTGACTTTAACTTTGTTTTTTGTCAGAAGAATGTTTGAAGAGATTGTGTAACAATGTTGGAATAGCCTTACAGTTTTGCTCGATTCTTCCTTTTTACGGGGGAAGTTTCGAGCTGACTTAGAGGTTTTATCTATTGAATTTGGAAAGTGTCTCTGCAGATCGGGATTTTTAAGTAAAGACTCGACTGCGGTGTTCGCTTTAGGTATTCGTGATTTTGTGTCTGCGTGGTGAATGTAGGTGTAATTGCCAT
>NW_027116871.1:0-57500 GCF_024137725.1 Prorops nasuta | reverse complement strand
CTGGTTGGACGGGTCGGCTCGCGAGCGAGGCGTTCGCGTCCGCCGGCCAAAAGCAATGCGCCGCGTTGGACTTAGCCGCTGGTTGGACGGGTCGCTCGCGAGCGAGGCGTTCGGGTCCGACGGCCGAAAGCAATGCGCCGCGTTGGACTTAGCCGCTGGTTGGACGGGTCGGCTCGCGAGCGAGGCGTTCGGGTCCGCCGGCCAAAAGCAATGCGCCGCGTTGGACTTAGCCGCTGGTTGGACGGGTCGGCTCGCGAGCGAAGCGTTCGGGTCCGCCGGCCAAAAGCAATGCGCCGCGTTGGACTTAGCCGCTGGTTGGACGGGTCGGCTCGCGAGCGAGGCGTTCGGGTCCGCCGGCCAAAAGCAATGCGCCGCGTTGGACTTAGCCGCTGGTTGGACGGGTCGGCTCGCGAGCGAGGCGTTCGGGTCCGACGGCCGAAAGCAATGCGCCGCGTTGGACTTAGCCGCTGGTTGGACGGGTCGGCTCGCGAGCGAAGCGTTCGGGTCCGCCGGCCAAAAGCAATGCGCCGCGTTGGACTTAGCCGCTGGTTGGACGGGTCGGCTCGCGAGCGAGGCGTTCGGGTCCGACGGCCGAAAGCAATGCGCCGCGTTGGACTTAGCCGCTGGTTGGACGGGTCGGCTCGCGAGCGAGGCGTTCGGGTCCGACGGCCGAAAGCAATGCGCCGCGTTGGACTTAGCCGCTGGTTGGAGGGGTCGGCTCGCGAGCGAGGCGTTCGCGTCCGCCGGCCAAAAGCAACGCGCCGCGTTGGACTTAGCCGCTGGTTGGACGGGTCGGCTCGCGAGCGAGGCATTCGCGTCCGCCGGCCAAAAGCAATGCGCCGCGTTGGACTTAGCCGCTGGTTGGACGGGTCGGCTCGCGAGCGAGGCGTTCGCGTCCGCCGGCCAAAAGCAATGCGCCGCGTTGGACTTAGCCGCTGGTTGGAGGGGTCGGCTCGCGAGCGAGGCGTTCGGGTCCGACGGCCGAAAGCAATGCGCCGCGTTGGACTTAGCCGCTGTTTGGACGGGTCGGCTCGCGAGCGAGGCGTTCGCGTCCGCCGGCCGAAAGCAATGCACCGCGTTGGACTTAGCCGCTGGTTGGACGGGTCGGCTCGCGAGCGAGGCGTTCGCGTCCGCCGGCCAAAAGCAATGCGCCGCGTTGGACTTAGCCGCTGGTTGGACGGGTCGCTCGCGAGCGAGGCGTTCGGGTCCGACGGCCGAAAGCAATGCGCCGCGTTGGACTTAGCCGCTGGTTGGACGGGTCGGCTCGCGAGCGAGGCGTTCGGGTCCGCCGGCCAAAAGCAATGCGCCGCGTTGGACTTAGCCGCTGGTTGGACGGGTCGGCTCGCGAGCGAGGCGTTCGGGTCCGACGGCCGAAAGCAATGCGCCGCGTTGGACTTAGCCGCTGGTTGGACGGGTCGGCTCGCGAGCGAGGCGTTCGGGTCCGCCGGCCAAAAGCAATGCGCCGCGTTGGACTTAGCCGCTGGTTGGACGGGTCGGCTCGCGAGCGAGGCGTTCGGGTCCGACGGCCGAAAGCAATGCGCCGCGTTGGACTTAGCCGCTGGTTGGACGGGTCGGCTCGCGAGCGAAGCGTTCGGGTCCGCCGGCCAAAAGCAATGCGCCGCGTTGGACTTAGCCGCTGGTTGGACGGGTCGGCTCGCGAGCGAGGCGTTCGGGTCCGACGGCCGAAAGCAATGCGCCGCGTTGGACTTAGCCGCTGGTTGGACGGGTCGGCTCGCGAGCGAGGCGTTCGGGTCCGACGGCCGAAAGCAATGCGCCGCGTTGGACTTAGCCGCTGGTTGGAGGGGTCGGCTCGCGAGCGAGGCGTTCGCGTCCGCCGGCCAAAAGCAACGCGCCGCGTTGGACTTAGCCGCTGGTTGGACGGGTCGGCTCGCGAGCGAGGCATTCGCGTCCGCCGGCCAAAAGCAATGCGCCGCGTTGGACTTAGCCGCTGGTTGGACGGGTCGGCTCGCGAGCGAGGCGTTCGCGTCCGCCGGCCAAAAGCAATGCGCCGCGTTGGACTTAGCCGCTGTTTGGACGAGTCGGCTCGCGAGCGAGGCGTTCGGGTCCGACGGCCGAAAGCAATGCGCCGCGTTGGACTTAGCCGCTGGTTGGACGGGTCGGCTCGCGAGCGAGGCTTTCGCGTCCGCCGGCCGAAAGCAATGCGCCGCGTTGGACTTAGCCGCTGGTTGGAGGGGTCGGCTCGCGAGCGAGGCGTTTGCGTCCGCCGGCCGAAAGCAATGCGCCGCGTTGGACTTAGCCGCTGGTTGGACGGGTCGGCTCGCGAGCGAGGCTTTCGCGTCCGCCGGCCGAAAGCAATGCGCCGCGTTGGACTTAGCCGCTGGTTGGAGGGGTCGGCTCGCGAGCGAGGCGTTCGGGTCCGTCGGCCGAAAGCAATGCGCCGCGTTGGACTTAGCCGCTGGTTGGACGGGTCGGCTCGCGAGCGGGGCTTTCGCGTCCGCCGGCCGAAAGCAATGCGCCGCGTTGGACTTAGCCGCTGTTTGGACGGGTCGGCTCGCGAGCGAGGCGTTCGCGTCCGCCGGCCGAAAGCAATGCACCGCGTTGGACTTAGCCGCTGGTTGGACGGGTCGGCTCGCGAGCGAGGCGTTCGCGTCCGCCGGCCAAAAGCAATGCGCCGCGTTGGACTTAGCCGCTGTTTGGACGAGTCGGCTCGCGAGCGAGGCGTTCGGGTCCGACGGCCGAAAGCAATGCGCCGCGTTGGACTTAGCCGCTGGTTGGACGGGTCGGCTCGCGAGCGAGGCGTTCGGGTCTGCCGGCCAAAAGCAATGCGCCGCGTTGGACTTAGCCGCTGGTTGGACGGGTCGGCTCGCGAGCGAGGCGTTCGGGTCCGCCGGCCAAAAGCAATGCGCCGCGTTGGACTTAGCCGCTGTTTGGACGGGTCGGCTCGCGAGCGAGGCGTTCGCGTCCGCCGGCCGAAAGCAATGCACCGCGTTGGACTTAGCCGCTGGTTGGACGGGTCGGCTCGCGAGCGAGGCGTTCGCGTCCGCCGGCCAAAAGCAATGCGCCGCGTTGGACTTAGCCGCTGGTTGGACGGGTCGGCTCGCGAGCGAGGCTTTCGCGTCCGCCGGCCGAAAGCAATGCGCCGCGTTGGACTTAGCCGCTGGTTGGAGGGGTCGGCTCGCGAGCGAGGCGTTTGCGTCCGCCGGCCGAAAGCAATGCGCCGCGTTGGACTTAGCCGCTGGTTGGACGGGTCGGCTCGCGAGCGAGGCTTTCGCGTCCGCCGGCCGAAAGCAATGCGCCGCGTTGGACTTAGCCGCTGGTTGGAGGGGTCGGCTCGCGAGCGAGGCGTTCGGGTCCGTCGGCCGAAAGCAATGCGCCGCGTTGGACTTAGCCGCTGGTTGGACGGGTCGGCTCGCGAGCGAGGCTTTCGCGTCCGCCGGCCGAAAGCAATGCGCCGCGTTGGACATAGCCGCTGGTTGGAGGGGTCGGCTCGCGAGCGAGGCGTTTGCGTCCGCCGGCCGAAAGCAATGCGCCGCGTTGGACTTAGCCGCTGGTTGGAGGGGTCGGCTCGCGAGCGAGGCGTTTGCGTCCGCCGGCCGAAAGCAATGCACCGCGTTGGACTTAGCCGCTGGTTGGACGGGTCGGCTCGCGAGCGAGGCGTTCGCGTCCGCCGGCCAAAAGCAATGCGCCGCGTTGGACTTAGCCGCTGGTTGGACGGGTCGGCTCGCGAGCGAGGCGTTCGGGTCTGCCGGCCAAAAGCAATGCGCCGCGTTGGACTTAGCCGCTGGTTGGACGGGTCGGCTCGCGAGCGAGGCGTTCGGGTCTGCCGGCCAAAAGCAATGCGCCGCGTTGGACTTAGCCGCTGGTTGGACGGGTCGGCTCGCGAGCGAGGCTTTCGCGTCCGCCGGCCGAAAGCAATGCGCCGCGTTGGACTTAGCCGCTGGTTGGAGGGGTCGGCTCGCGAGCGAGGCGTTTGCGTCCGCCGGCCGAAAGCAATGCGCCGCGTTGGACTTAGCCGCTGGTTGGACGGGTCGGCTCGCGAGCGAGGCTTTCGCGTCCGCCGGCCGAAAGCAATGCGCCGCGTTGGACTTAGCCGCTGGTTGGAGGGGTCGGCTCGCGAGCGAGGCGTTCGGGTCTGCCGGCCAAAAGCAATGCGCCGCGTTGGACTTAGCCGCTGGTTGGACGGGTCGGCTCGCGAGCGAGGCGTTCGGGTCCGCCGGCCAAAAGCAATGCGCCGCGTTGGACTTAGCCGCTGTTTGGACGGGTCGGCTCGCGAGCGAGGCGTTCGCGTCCGCCGGCCGAAAGCAATGCACCGCGTTGGACTTAGCCGCTGGTTGGACGGGTCGGCTCGCGAGCGAGGCGTTCGCGTCCGCCGGCCAAAAGCAATGCGCCGCGTTGGACTTAGCCGCTGGTTGGACGGGTCGGCTCGCGAGCGAGGCTTTCGCGTCCGCCGGCCGAAAGCAATGCGCCGCGTTGGACTTAGCCGCTGGTTGGAGGGGTCGGCTCGCGAGCGAGGCGTTTGCGTCCGCCGGCCGAAAGCAATGCGCCGCGTTGGACTTAGCCGCTGGTTGGAGGGGTCGGCTCGCGAGCGAGGCGTTTGCGTCCGCCGGCCGAAAGCAATGCACCGCGTTGGACTTAGCCGCTGGTTGGACGGGTCGGCTCGCGAGCGAGGCGTTCGCGTCCGCCGGCCAAAAGCAATGCGCCGCGTTGGACTTAGCCGCTGGTTGGACGGGTCGCTCGCGAGCGAGGCGTTCGGGTCCGACGGCCGAAAGCAATGCGCCGCGTTGGACTTAGCCGCTGGTTGGACGGGTCGGCTCGCGAGCGAGGCGTTCGGGTCCGACGGCCGAAAGCAATGCGCCGCGTTGGACTTAGCCGCTGGTTGGAGGGGTCGGCTCGCGAGCGAGGCGTTCGCGTCCGCCGGCCAAAAGCAACGCGCCGCGTTGGACTTAGCCGCTGGTTGGACGGGTCGGCTCGCGAGCGAGGCATTCGCGTCCGCCGGCCAAAAGCAATGCGCCGCGTTGGACTTAGCCGCTGGTTGGACGGGTCGGCTCGCGAGCGAGGCGTTCGCGTCCGCCGGCCAAAAGCAATGCGCCGCGTTGGACTTAGCCGCTGTTTGGACGAGTCGGCTCGCGAGCGAGGCGTTCGGGTCCGACGGCCGAAAGCAATGCGCCGCGTTGGACTTAGCCGCTGGTTGGACGGGTCGGCTCGCGAGCGAGGCGTTCGGGTCCGCCGGCCAAAAGCAATGCGCCGCGTTGGACTTAGCCGCTGGTTGGACGGGTCGGCTCGCGAGCGAGGCGTTCGGGTCCGCCGGCCAAAAGCAATGCGCCGCGTTGGACTTAGCCGCTGTTTGGACGGGTCGGCTCGCGAGCGAGGCGTTCGCGTCCGTCGGCCGAAAGCAATGCACCGCGTTGGACTTAGCCGCTGGTTGGACGGGTCGGCTCGCGAGCGAGGCGTTCGCGTCCGCCGGCCAAAAGCAATGCGCCGCGTTGGACTTAGCCGCTGGTTGGACGGGTCGGCTCGCGAGCGAGGCTTTCGCGTCCGCCGGCCGAAAGCAATGCGCCGCGTTGGACTTAGCCGCTGGTTGGAGGGGTCGGCTCGCGAGCGAGGCTTTCGCGTCCGCCGGCCGAAAGCAATGCGCCGCGTTGGACTTAGCCGCTGGTTGGAGGGGTCGGCTCGCGAGCGAGGCGTTTGCGTCCGCCGGCCGAAAGCAATGCGCCGCGTTGGACTTAGCCGCTGGTTGGAGGGGTCGGCTCGCGAGCGAGGCGTTCGGGTCCGTCGGCCGAAAGCAATGCGCCGCGTTGGACTTAGCCGCTGGTTGGACGGGTCGGCTCGCGAGCGAGGCTTTCGCGTCCGCCGGCCGAAAGCAATGCGCCGCGTTGGACTTAGCCGCTGGTTGGAGGGGTCGGCTCGCGAGCGAGGCGTTCGCGTCCGCCGGCCAAAAGCAACGCGCCGCGTTGGACTTAGCCGCTGGTTGGACGGGTCGGCTCGCGAGCGAGGCATTCGCGTCCGCCGGCCAAAAGCAATGCGCCGCGTTGGACTTAGCCGCTGGTTGGACGGGTCGGCTCGCGAGCGAGGCGTTCGCGTCCGCCGGCCAAAAGCAATGCGCCGCGTTGGACTTAGCCGCTGTTTGGACGAGTCGGCTCGCGAGCGAGGCGTTCGGGTCCGACGGCCGAAAGCAATGCGCCGCGTTGGACTTAGCCGCTGGTTGGACGGGTCGGCTCGCGAGCGAGGCGTTCGGGTCTGCCGGCCAAAAGCAATGCGCCGCGTTGGACTTAGCCGCTGGTTGGACGGGTCGGCTCGCGAGCGAGGCGTTCGGGTCCGCCGGCCAAAAGCAATGCGCCGCGTTGGACTTAGCCGCTGTTTGGACGGGTCGGCTCGCGAGCGAGGCGTTCGCGTCCGCCGGCCGAAAGCAATGCACCGCGTTGGACTTAGCCGCTGGTTGGACGGGTCGGCTCGCGAGCGAGGCGTTCGCGTCCGCCGGCCAAAAGCAATGCGCCGCGTTGGACTTAGCCGCTGGTTGGACGGGTCGGCTCGCGAGCGAGGCTTTCGCGTCCGCCGGCCGAAAGCAATGCGCCGCGTTGGACTTAGCCGCTGGTTGGAGGGGTCGGCTCGCGAGCGAGGCGTTTGCGTCCGCCGGCCGAAAGCAATGCGCCGCGTTGGACTTAGCCGCTGGTTGGACGGGTCGGCTCGCGAGCGAGGCTTTCGCGTCCGCCGGCCGAAAGCAATGCGCCGCGTTGGACTTAGCCGCTGGTTGGAGGGGTCGGCTCGCGAGCGAGGCGTTCGGGTCCGTCGGCCGAAAGCAATGCGCCGCGTTGGACTTAGCCGCTGGTTGGACGGGTCGGCTCGCGAGCGAGGCTTTCGCGTCCGCCGGCCGAAAGCAATGCGCCGCGTTGGACTTAGCCGCTGTTTGGACGGGTCGGCTCGCGAGCGAGGCGTTCGCGTCCGCCGGCCGAAAGCAATGCACCGCGTTGGACTTAGCCGCTGGTTGGACGGGTCGGCTCGCGAGCGAGGCGTTCGCGTCCGCCGGCCAAAAGCAATGCGCCGCGTTGGACTTAGCCGCTGTTTGGACGAGTCGGCTCGCGAGCGAGGCGTTCGGGTCCGACGGCCGAAAGCAATGCGCCGCGTTGGACTTAGCCGCTGGTTGGACGGGTCGGCTCGCGAGCGAGGCGTTCGGGTCTGCCGGCCAAAAGCAATGCGCCGCGTTGGACTTAGCCGCTGGTTGGACGGGTCGGCTCGCGAGCGAGGCGTTCGGGTCCGCCGGCCAAAAGCAATGCGCCGCGTTGGACTTAGCCGCTGTTTGGACGGGTCGGCTCGCGAGCGAGGCGTTCGCGTCCGCCGGCCGAAAGCAATGCACCGCGTTGGACTTAGCCGCTGGTTGGACGGGTCGGCTCGCGAGCGAGGCGTTCGCGTCCGCCGGCCAAAAGCAATGCGCCGCGTTGGACTTAGCCGCTGGTTGGACGGGTCGGCTCGCGAGCGAGGCTTTCGCGTCCGCCGGCCGAAAGCAATGCGCCGCGTTGGACTTAGCCGCTGGTTGGAGGGGTCGGCTCGCGAGCGAGGCGTTTGCGTCCGCCGGCCGAAAGCAATGCGCCGCGTTGGACTTAGCCGCTGGTTGGACGGGTCGGCTCGCGAGCGAGGCTTTCGCGTCCGCCGGCCGAAAGCAATGCGCCGCGTTGGACTTAGCCGCTGGTTGGAGGGGTCGGCTCGCGAGCGAGGCGTTCGGGTCCGTCGGCCGAAAGCAATGCGCCGCGTTGGACTTAGCCGCTGGTTGGACGGGTCGGCTCGCGAGCGAGGCTTTCGCGTCCGCCGGCCGAAAGCAATGCGCCGCGTTGGACATAGCCGCTGGTTGGAGGGGTCGGCTCGCGAGCGAGGCGTTTGCGTCCGCCGGCCGAAAGCAATGCGCCGCGTTGGACTTAGCCGCTGGTTGGAGGGGTCGGCTCGCGAGCGAGGCGTTTGCGTCCGCCGGCCGAAAGCAATGCACCGCGTTGGACTTAGCCGCTGGTTGGACGGGTCGGCTCGCGAGCGAGGCGTTCGCGTCCGCCGGCCAAAAGCAATGCGCCGCGTTGGACTTAGCCGCTGGTTGGACGGGTCGGCTCGCGAGCGAGGCGTTCGGGTCTGCCGGCCAAAAGCAATGCGCCGCGTTGGACTTAGCCGCTGGTTGGACGGGTCGGCTCGCGAGCGAGGCGTTCGGGTCTGCCGGCCAAAAGCAATGCGCCGCGTTGGACTTAGCCGCTGGTTGGACGGGTCGGCTCGCGAGCGAGGCTTTCGCGTCCGCCGGCCGAAAGCAATGCGCCGCGTTGGACTTAGCCGCTGGTTGGAGGGGTCGGCTCGCGAGCGAGGCGTTTGCGTCCGCCGGCCGAAAGCAATGCGCCGCGTTGGACTTAGCCGCTGGTTGGACGGGTCGGCTCGCGAGCGAGGCTTTCGCGTCCGCCGGCCGAAAGCAATGCGCCGCGTTGGACTTAGCCGCTGGTTGGAGGGGTCGGCTCGCGAGCGAGGCGTTCGGGTCTGCCGGCCAAAAGCAATGCGCCGCGTTGGACTTAGCCGCTGGTTGGACGGGTCGGCTCGCGAGCGAGGCGTTCGGGTCCGCCGGCCAAAAGCAATGCGCCGCGTTGGACTTAGCCGCTGTTTGGACGGGTCGGCTCGCGAGCGAGGCGTTCGCGTCCGCCGGCCGAAAGCAATGCACCGCGTTGGACTTAGCCGCTGGTTGGACGGGTCGGCTCGCGAGCGAGGCGTTCGCGTCCGCCGGCCAAAAGCAATGCGCCGCGTTGGACTTAGCCGCTGGTTGGACGGGTCGGCTCGCGAGCGAGGCTTTCGCGTCCGCCGGCCGAAAGCAATGCGCCGCGTTGGACTTAGCCGCTGGTTGGAGGGGTCGGCTCGCGAGCGAGGCGTTTGCGTCCGCCGGCCGAAAGCAATGCGCCGCGTTGGACTTAGCCGCTGGTTGGACGGGTCGGCTCGCGAGCGAGGCTTTCGCGTCCGCCGGCCGAAAGCAATGCGCCGCGTTGGACTTAGCCGCTGTTTGGACGGGTCGGCTCGCGAGCGAGGCGTTCGGGTCCGTCGGCCGAAAGCAATGCGCCGCGTTGGACTTAGCCGCTGGTTGGACGGGTCGGCTCGCGAGCGAGGCTTTCGCGTCCGCCGGCCGAAAGCAATGCGCCGCGTTGGACTTAGCCGCTGGTTGGAGGGGTCGGCTCGCGAGCGAGGCGTTTGCGTCCGCCGGCCGAAAGCAATGCGCCGCGTTGGACTTAGCCGCTGGTTGGAGGGGTCGGCTCGCGAGCGAGGCGTTCGGGTCCGTCGGCCGAAAGCAATGCGCCGCGTTGGACTTAGCCGCTGGTTGGACGGGTCGGCTCGCGAGCGAGGCTTTCGCGTCCGCCGGCCGAAAGCAATGCGCCGCGTTGGACTTAGCCGCTGGTTGGAGGGGTCGGCTCGCGAGCGAGGCGTTTGCGTCCGCCGGCCGAAAGCAATGCGCCGCGTTGGACTTAGCCGCTGGTTGGACGGGTCGGCTCGCGAGCGAGGCGTTCGGGTCCGCCGGCCAAAAGCAATGCGCCGCGTTGGACTTAGCCGCTGGTTGGACGGGTCGGCTCGCGAGCGAGGCGTTCGCGTCCGCCGGCCGAAAGCAATGCACCGCGTTGGACTTAGCCGCTGGTTGGACGGGTCGGCTCGCGAGCGAGGCGTTCGCGTCCGCCGGCCAAAAGCAATGCGCCGCGTTGGACTTAGCCGCTGGTTGGAGGGGTCGGCTCGCGAGCGAGGCGTTCGGGTCCGACGGCCGAAAGCAATGCGCCGCGTTGGACTTAGCCGCTGTTTGGACGGGTCGGCTCGCGAGCGAGGCGTTCGCGTCCGCCGGCCGAAAGCAATGCACCGCGTTGGACTTAGCCGCTGGTTGGACGGGTCGGCTCGCGAGCGAGGCGTTCGGGTCCGACGGCCGAAAGCAATGCGCCGCGTTGGACTTAGCCGCTGGTTGGACGGGTCGGCTCGCGAGCGAGGCGTTCGGGTCCGCCGGCCAAAAGCAATGCGCCGCGTTGGACTTAGCCGCTGGTTGGACGGGTCGGCTCGCGAGCGAGGCGTTCGGGTCCGACGGCCGAAAGCAATGCGCCGCGTTGGACTTAGCCGCTGGTTGGACGGGTCGGCTCGCGAGCGAAGCGTTCGGGTCCGCCGGCCAAAAGCAATGCGCCGCGTTGGACTTAGCCGCTGGTTGGACGGGTCGGCTCGCGAGCGAGGCGTTCGGGTCCGACGGCCGAAAGCAATGCGCCGCGTTGGACTTAGCCGCTGGTTGGACGGGTCGGCTCGCGAGCGAGGCGTTCGGGTCCGCCGGCCAAAAGCAATGCGCCGCGTTGGACTTAGCCGCTGTTTGGACGGGTCGGCTCGCGAGCGAGGCGTTCGCGTCCGCCGGCCGAAAGCAATGCACCGCGTTGGACTTAGCCGCTGGTTGGACGGGTCGGCTCGCGAGCGAGGCGTTCGCGTCCGCCGGCCAAAAGCAATGCGCCGCGTTGGACTTAGCCGCTGGTTGGACGGGTCGGCTCGCGAGCGAGGCTTTCGCGTCCGCCGGCTGAAAGCAATGCGCCGCGTTGGACTTAGCCGCTGGTTGGAGGGGTCGGCTCGCGAGCGAGGCGTTTGCGTCCGCCGGCCGAAAGCAATGCGCCGCGTTGGACTTAGCCGCTGGTTGGACGGGTCGGCTCGCGAGCGAGGCTTTCGCGTCCGCCGGCCGAAAGCAATGCGCCGCGTTGGACTTAGCCGCTGGTTGGACGGGTCGGCTCGCGAGCGAGGCGTTCGCGTCCGCCGGCCAAAAGCAATGCGCCGCGTTGGACTTAGCCGCTGTTTGGACGAGTCGGCTCGCGAGCGAGGCGTTCGGGTCCGACGGCCGAAAGCAATGCGCCGCGTTGGACTTAGCCGCTGGTTGGACGGGTCGGCTCGCGAGCGAGGCGTTCGGGTCCGCCGGCCAAAAGCAATGCGCCGCGTTGGACTTAGCCGCTGTTTGGACGGGTCGGCTCGCGAGCGAGGCGTTCGCGTCCGCCGGCCGAAAGCAATGCACCGCGTTGGACTTAGCCGCTGGTTGGACGGGTCGGCTCGCGAGCGAGGCGTTCGCGTCCGCCGGCCAAAAGCAATGCGCCGCGTTGGACTTAGCCGCTGGTTGGAGGGGTCGGCTCGCGAGCGAGGCGTTCGCGTCCGCCGGCCGAAAGCAATGCGCCGCGTTGGACTTAGCCGCTGGTTGGACGGGTCGGCTCGCGAGCGAGGCGTTCGGGTCCGCCGGCCAAAAGCAATGCGCCGCGTTGGACTTAGCCGCTGTTTGGACGGGTCGGCTCGCGAGCGAGGCTTTCGCGTCCGCCGGCCGAAAGCAATGCGCCGCGTTGGACTTAGCCGCTGGTTGGACGGGTCGGCTCGCGAGCGAGGCGTTCGCGTCCGCCGGCCAAAAGCAATGCGCCGCGTTGGACTTAGCCGCTGGTTGGAGGGGTCGGCTCGCGAGCGAGGCGTTCGCGTCCGCCGGCCAAAAGCAACGCGCCGCGTTGGACTTAGCCGCTGGTTGGACGGGTCGGCTCGCGAGCGAGGCATTCGCGTCCGCCGGCCAAAAGCAATGCGCCGCGTTGGACTTAGCCGCTGGTTGGACGGGTCGGCTCGCGAGCGAGGCGTTCGCGTCCGCCGGCCAAAAGCAATGCGCCGCGTTGGACTTAGCCGCTGTTTGGACGAGTCGGCTCGCGAGCGAGGCGTTCGGGTCCGACGGCCGAAAGCAATGCGCCGCGTTGGACTTAGCCGCTGGTTGGACGGGTCGGCTCGCGAGCGAGGCGTTCGGGTCTGCCGGCCAAAAGCAATGCGCCGCGTTGGACTTAGCCGCTGGTTGGACGGGTCGGCTCGCGAGCGAGGCGTTCGGGTCCGCCGGCCAAAAGCAATGCGCCGCGTTGGACTTAGCCGCTGTTTGGACGGGTCGGCTCGCGAGCGAGGCGTTCGCGTCCGCCGGCCGAAAGCAATGCACCGCGTTGGACTTAGCCGCTGGTTGGACGGGTCGGCTCGCGAGCGAGGCGTTCGCGTCCGCCGGCCAAAAGCAATGCGCCGCGTTGGACTTAGCCGCTGGTTGGACGGGTCGGCTCGCGAGCGAGGCTTTCGCGTCCGCCGGCCGAAAGCAATGCGCCGCGTTGGACTTAGCCGCTGGTTGGAGGGGTCGGCTCGCGAGCGAGGCGTTTGCGTCCGCCGGCCGAAAGCAATGCGCCGCGTTGGACTTAGCCGCTGGTTGGACGGGTCGGCTCGCGAGCGAGGCTTTCGCGTCCGCCGGCCGAAAGCAATGCGCCGCGTTGGACTTAGCCGCTGGTTGGAGGGGTCGGCTCGCGAGCGAGGCGTTCGGGTCCGTCGGCCGAAAGCAATGCGCCGCGTTGGACTTAGCCGCTGGTTGGACGGGTCGGCTCGCGAGCGAGGCGTTCGGGTCCGACGGCCGAAAGCAATGCGCCGCGTTGGACTTAGCCGCTGGTTGGAGGGGTCGGCTCGCGAGCGAGGCGTTCGCGTCCGCCGGCCAAAAGCAACGCGCCGCGTTGGACTTAGCCGCTGGTTGGACGGGTCGGCTCGCGAGCGAGGCATTCGCGTCCGCCGGCCAAAAGCAATGCGCCGCGTTGGACTTAGCCGCTGGTTGGACGGGTCGGCTCGCGAGCGAGGCGTTCGCGTCCGCCGGCCAAAAGCAATGCGCCGCGTTGGACTTAGCCGCTGTTTGGACGAGTCGGCTCGCGAGCGAGGCGTTCGGGTCCGACGGCCGAAAGCAATGCGCCGCGTTGGACTTAGCCGCTGGTTGGACGGGTCGGCTCGCGAGTGAGGCGTTCGGGTCTGCCGGCCAAAAGCAATGCGCCGCGTTGGACTTAGCCGCTGGTTGGACGGGTCGGCTCGCGAGCGAGGCGTTCGGGTCCGCCGGCCAAAAGCAATGCGCCGCGTTGGACTTAGCCGCTGTTTGGACGGGTCGGCTCGCGAGCGAGGCGTTCGCGTCCGCCGGCCGAAAGCAATGCACCGCGTTGGACTTAGCCGCTGGTTGGACGGGTCGGCTCGCGAGCGAGGCGTTCGCGTCCGCCGGCCAAAAGCAATGCGCCGCGTTGGACTTAGCCGCTGGTTGGACGGGTCGGCTCGCGAGCGAGGCTTTCGCGTCCGCCGGCCGAAAGCAATGCGCCGCGTTGGACTTAGCCGCTGGTTGGAGGGGTCGGCTCGCGAGCGAGGCGTTTGCGTCCGCCGGCCGAAAGCAATGCGCCGCGTTGGACTTAGCCGCTGGTTGGACGGGTCGGCTCGCGAGCGAGGCTTTCGCGTCCGCCGGCCGAAAGCAATGCGCCGCGTTGGACTTAGCCGCTGGTTGGAGGGGTCGGCTCGCGAGCGAGGCGTTCGGGTCCGTCGGCCGAAAGCAATGCGCCGCGTTGGACTTAGCCGCTGGTTGGACGGGTCGGCTCGCGAGCGAGGCTTTCGCGTCCGCCGGCCGAAAGCAATGCGCCGCGTTGGACTTAGCCGCTGTTTGGACGGGTCGGCTCGCGAGCGAGGCGTTCGCGTCCGCCGGCCGAAAGCAATGCACCGCGTTGGACTTAGCCGCTGGTTGGACGGGTCGGCTCGCGAGCGAGGCGTTCGCGTCCGCCGGCCAAAAGCAATGCGCCGCGTTGGACTTAGCCGCTGTTTGGACGAGTCGGCTCGCGAGCGAGGCGTTCGGGTCCGACGGCCGAAAGCAATGCGCCGCGTTGGACTTAGCCGCTGGTTGGACGGGTCGGCTCGCGAGCGAGGCGTTCGGGTCTGCCGGCCAAAAGCAATGCGCCGCGTTGGACTTAGCCGCTGGTTGGACGGGTCGGCTCGCGAGCGAGGCGTTCGGGTCCGCCGGCCAAAAGCAATGCGCCGCGTTGGACTTAGCCGCTGTTTGGACGGGTCGGCTCGCGAGCGAGGCGTTCGCGTCCGCCGGCCGAAAGCAATGCACCGCGTTGGACTTAGCCGCTGGTTGGACGGGTCGGCTCGCGAGCGAGGCGTTCGCGTCCGCCGGCCAAAAGCAATGCGCCGCGTTGGACTTAGCCGCTGGTTGGACGGGTCGGCTCGCGAGCGAGGCTTTCGCGTCCGCCGGCCGAAAGCAATGCGCCGCGTTGGACTTAGCCGCTGGTTGGAGGGGTCGGCTCGCGAGCGAGGCGTTTGCGTCCGCCGGCCGAAAGCAATGCGCCGCGTTGGACTTAGCCGCTGGTTGGACGGGTCGGCTCGCGAGCGAGGCTTTCGCGTCCGCCGGCCGAAAGCAATGCGCCGCGTTGGACTTAGCCGCTGGTTGGAGGGGTCGGCTCGCGAGCGAGGCGTTCGGGTCCGTCGGCCGAAAGCAATGCGCCGCGTTGGACTTAGCCGCTGGTTGGACGGGTCGGCTCGCGAGCGAGGCTTTCGCGTCCGCCGGCCGAAAGCAATGCGCCGCGTTGGACTTAGCCGCTGGTTGGAGGGGTCGGCTCGCGAGCGAGGCGTTTGCGTCCGCCGGCCGAAAGCAATGCGCCGCGTTGGACTTAGCCGCTGGTTGGAGGGGTCGGCTCGCGAGCGAGGCGTTTGCGTCCGCCGGCCGAAAGCAATGCACCGCGTTGGACTTAGCCGCTGGTTGGACGGGTCGGCTCGCGAGCGAGGCGTTCGCGTCCGCCGGCCAAAAGCAATGCGCCGCGTTGGACTTAGCCGCTGGTTGGACGGGTCGCTCGCGAGCGAGGCGTTCGGGTCCGACGGCCGAAAGCAATGCGCCGCGTTGGACTTAGCCGCTGGTTGGACGGGTCGGCTCGCGAGCGAGGCGTTCGGGTCCGCCGGCCAAAAGCAATGCGCCGCGTTGGACTTAGCCGCTGGTTGGACGGGTCGGCTCGCGAGCGAAGCGTTCGGGTCCGCCGGCCAAAAGCAATGCGCCGCGTTGGACTTAGCCGCTGGTTGGACGGGTCGGCTCGCGAGCGAGGCGTTCGGGTCCGCCGGCCAAAAGCAATGCGCCGCGTTGGACTTAGCCGCTGGTTGGACGGGTCGGCTCGCGAGCGAGGCGTTCGGGTCCGACGGCCGAAAGCAATGCGCCGCGTTGGACTTAGCCGCTGGTTGGACGGGTCGGCTCGCGAGCGAAGCGTTCGGGTCCGCCGGCCAAAAGCAATGCGCCGCGTTGGACTTAGCCGCTGGTTGGACGGGTCGGCTCGCGAGCGAGGCGTTCGGGTCCGACGGCCGAAAGCAATGCGCCGCGTTGGACTTAGCCGCTGGTTGGACGGGTCGGCTCGCGAGCGAGGCGTTCGGGTCCGACGGCCGAAAGCAATGCGCCGCGTTGGACTTAGCCGCTGGTTGGAGGGGTCGGCTCGCGAGCGAGGCGTTCGCGTCCGCCGGCCAAAAGCAACGCGCCGCGTTGGACTTAGCCGCTGGTTGGACGGGTCGGCTCGCGAGCGAGGCATTCGCGTCCGCCGGCCAAAAGCAATGCGCCGCGTTGGACTTAGCCGCTGGTTGGACGGGTCGGCTCGCGAGCGAGGCGTTCGCGTCCGCCGGCCAAAAGCAATGCGCCGCGTTGGACTTAGCCGCTGGTTGGAGGGGTCGGCTCGCGAGCGAGGCGTTCGGGTCCGACGGCCGAAAGCAATGCGCCGCGTTGGACTTAGCCGCTGTTTGGACGGGTCGGCTCGCGAGCGAGGCGTTCGCGTCCGCCGGCCGAAAGCAATGCACCGCGTTGGACTTAGCCGCTGGTTGGACGGGTCGGCTCGCGAGCGAGGCGTTCGCGTCCGCCGGCCAAAAGCAATGCGCCGCGTTGGACTTAGCCGCTGGTTGGACGGGTCGCTCGCGAGCGAGGCGTTCGGGTCCGACGGCCGAAAGCAATGCGCCGCGTTGGACTTAGCCGCTGGTTGGACGGGTCGGCTCGCGAGCGAGGCGTTCGGGTCCGCCGGCCAAAAGCAATGCGCCGCGTTGGACTTAGCCGCTGGTTGGACGGGTCGGCTCGCGAGCGAGGCGTTCGGGTCCGACGGCCGAAAGCAATGCGCCGCGTTGGACTTAGCCGCTGGTTGGACGGGTCGGCTCGCGAGCGAGGCGTTCGGGTCCGCCGGCCAAAAGCAATGCGCCGCGTTGGACTTAGCCGCTGGTTGGACGGGTCGGCTCGCGAGCGAGGCGTTTGCGTCCGCCGGCCGAAAGCAATGCGCCGCGTTGGACTTAGCCGCTGGTTGGACGGGTCGGCTCGCGAGCGAGGCTTTCGCGTCCGCCGGCCGAAAGCAATGCGCCGCGTTGGACTTAGCCGCTGGTTGGAGGGGTCGGCTCGCGAGCGAGGCGTTCGGGTCCGTCGGCCGAAAGCAATGCGCCGCGTTGGACTTAGCCGCTGGTTGGACGGGTCGGCTCGCGAGCGAGGCTTTCGCGTCCGCCGGCCGAAAGCAATGCGCCGCGTTGGACTTAGCCGCTGGTTGGAGGGGTCGGCTCGCGAGCGAGGCGTTTGCGTCCGCCGGCCGAAAGCAATGCGCCGCGTTGGACTTAGCCGCTGGTTGGAGGGGTCGGCTCGCGAGCGAGGCGTTTGCGTCCGCCGGCCGAAAGCAATGCACCGCGTTGGACTTAGCCGCTGGTTGGACGGGTCGGCTCGCGAGCGAGGCGTTCGCGTCCGCCGGCCAAAAGCAATGCGCCGCGTTGGACTTAGCCGCTGGTTGGACGGGTCGCTCGCGAGCGAGGCGTTCGGGTCCGACGGCCGAAAGCAATGCGCCGCGTTGGACTTAGCCGCTGGTTGGACGGGTCGGCTCGCGAGCGAGGCGTTCGGGTCCGCCGGCCAAAAGCAATGCGCCGCGTTGGACTTAGCCGCTGGTTGGACGGGTCGGCTCGCGAGCGAAGCGTTCGGGTCCGCCGGCCAAAAGCAATGCGCCGCGTTGGACTTAGCCGCTGGTTGGACGGGTCGGCTCGCGAGCGAGGCGTTCGGGTCCGCCGGCCAAAAGCAATGCGCCGCGTTGGACTTAGCCGCTGGTTGGACGGGTCGGCTCGCGAGCGAGGCGTTCGGGTCCGACGGCCGAAAGCAATGCGCCGCGTTGGACTTAGCCGCTGGTTGGACGGGTCGGCTCGCGAGCGAAGCGTTCGGGTCCGCCGGCCAAAAGCAATGCGCCGCGTTGGACTTAGCCGCTGGTTGGACGGGTCGGCTCGCGAGCGAGGCGTTCGGGTCCGACGGCCGAAAGCAATGCGCCGCGTTGGACTTAGCCGCTGGTTGGACGGGTCGGCTCGCGAGCGAGGCGTTCGGGTCCGACGGCCGAAAGCAATGCGCCGCGTTGGACTTAGCCGCTGGTTGGAGGGGTCGGCTCGCGAGCGAGGCGTTCGCGTCCGCCGGCCAAAAGCAACGCGCCGCGTTGGACTTAGCCGCTGGTTGGACGGGTCGGCTCGCGAGCGAGGCATTCGCGTCCGCCGGCCAAAAGCAATGCGCCGCGTTGGACTTAGCCGCTGGTTGGACGGGTCGGCTCGCGAGCGAGGCGTTCGCGTCCGCCGGCCAAAAGCAATGCGCCGCGTTGGACTTAGCCGCTGGTTGGAGGGGTCGGCTCGCGAGCGAGGCGTTCGGGTCCGACGGCCGAAAGCAATGCGCCGCGTTGGACTTAGCCGCTGTTTGGACGGGTCGGCTCGCGAGCGAGGCGTTCGCGTCCGCCGGCCGAAAGCAATGCACCGCGTTGGACTTAGCCGCTGGTTGGACGGGTCGGCTCGCGAGCGAGGCGTTCGCGTCCGCCGGCCAAAAGCAATGCGCCGCGTTGGACTTAGCCGCTGGTTGGACGGGTCGCTCGCGAGCGAGGCGTTCGGGTCCGACGGCCGAAAGCAATGCGCCGCGTTGGACTTAGCCGCTGGTTGGACGGGTCGGCTCGCGAGCGAGGCGTTCGGGTCCGCCGGCCAAAAGCAATGCGCCGCGTTGGACTTAGCCGCTGGTTGGACGGGTCGGCTCGCGAGCGAGGCGTTCGGGTCCGACGGCCGAAAGCAATGCGCCGCGTTGGACTTAGCCGCTGGTTGGACGGGTCGGCTCGCGAGCGAGGCGTTCGGGTCCGCCGGCCAAAAGCAATGCGCCGCGTTGGACTTAGCCGCTGGTTGGACGGGTCGGCTCGCGAGCGAGGCGTTCGGGTCCGACGGCCGAAAGCAATGCGCCGCGTTGGACTTAGCCGCTGGTTGGACGGGTCGGCTCGCGAGCGAAGCGTTCGGGTCCGCCGGCCAAAAGCAATGCGCCGCGTTGGACTTAGCCGCTGGTTGGACGGGTCGGCTCGCGAGCGAGGCGTTCGGGTCCGACGGCCGAAAGCAATGCGCCGCGTTGGACTTAGCCGCTGGTTGGACGGGTCGGCTCGCGAGCGAGGCGTTCGGGTCCGACGGCCGAAAGCAATGCGCCGCGTTGGACTTAGCCGCTGGTTGGAGGGGTCGGCTCGCGAGCGAGGCGTTCGCGTCCGCCGGCCAAAAGCAACGCGCCGCGTTGGACTTAGCCGCTGGTTGGACGGGTCGGCTCGCGAGCGAGGCATTCGCGTCCGCCGGCCAAAAGCAATGCGCCGCGTTGGACTTAGCCGCTGGTTGGACGGGTCGGCTCGCGAGCGAGGCGTTCGCGTCCGCCGGCCAAAAGCAATGCGCCGCGTTGGACTTAGCCGCTGTTTGGACGAGTCGGCTCGCGAGCGAGGCGTTCGGGTCCGACGGCCGAAAGCAATGCGCCGCGTTGGACTTAGCCGCTGGTTGGACGGGTCGGCTCGCGAGCGAGGCGTTCGGGTCCGCCGGCCAAAAGCAATGCGCCGCGTTGGACTTAGCCGCTGGTTGGACGGGTCGGCTCGCGAGCGAGGCGTTCGGGTCCGCCGGCCAAAAGCAATGCGCCGCGTTGGACTTAGCCGCTGTTTGGACGGGTCGGCTCGCGAGCGAGGCGTTCGCGTCCGCCGGCCGAAAGCAATGCACCGCGTTGGACTTAGCCGCTGGTTGGACGGGTCGGCTCGCGAGCGAGGCGTTCGCGTCCGCCGGCCAAAAGCAATGCGCCGCGTTGGACTTAGCCGCTGGTTGGACGGGTCGGCTCGCGAGCGAGGCTTTCGCGTCCGCCGGCCGAAAGCAATGCGCCGCGTTGGACTTAGCCGCTGGTTGGAGGGGTCGGCTCGCGAGCGAGGCTTTCGCGTCCGCCGGCCGAAAGCAATGCGCCGCGTTGGACTTAGCCGCTGGTTGGAGGGGTCGGCTCGCGAGCGAGGCGTTTGCGTCCGCCGGCCGAAAGCAATGCGCCGCGTTGGACTTAGCCGCTGGTTGGAGGGGTCGGCTCGCGAGCGAGGCGTTCGGGTCCGTCGGCCGAAAGCAATGCGCCGCGTTGGACTTAGCCGCTGGTTGGACGGGTCGGCTCGCGAGCGAGGCTTTCGCGTCCGCCGGCCGAAAGCAATGCGCCGCGTTGGACTTAGCCGCTGGTTGGAGGGGTCGGCTCGCGAGCGAGGCGTTCGCGTCCGCCGGCCAAAAGCAACGCGCCGCGTTGGACTTAGCCGCTGGTTGGACGGGTCGGCTCGCGAGCGAGGCATTCGCGTCCGCCGGCCAAAAGCAATGCGCCGCGTTGGACTTAGCCGCTGGTTGGACGGGTCGGCTCGCGAGCGAGGCGTTCGCGTCCGCCGGCCAAAAGCAATGCGCCGCGTTGGACTTAGCCGCTGTTTGGACGAGTCGGCTCGCGAGCGAGGCGTTCGGGTCCGACGGCCGAAAGCAATGCGCCGCGTTGGACTTAGCCGCTGGTTGGACGGGTCGGCTCGCGAGCGAGGCGTTCGGGTCTGCCGGCCAAAAGCAATGCGCCGCGTTGGACTTAGCCGCTGGTTGGACGGGTCGGCTCGCGAGCGAGGCGTTCGGGTCCGCCGGCCAAAAGCAATGCGCCGCGTTGGACTTAGCCGCTGTTTGGACGGGTCGGCTCGCGAGCGAGGCGTTCGCGTCCGCCGGCCGAAAGCAATGCACCGCGTTGGACTTAGCCGCTGGTTGGACGGGTCGGCTCGCGAGCGAGGCGTTCGCGTCCGCCGGCCAAAAGCAATGCGCCGCGTTGGACTTAGCCGCTGGTTGGACGGGTCGGCTCGCGAGCGAGGCTTTCGCGTCCGCCGGCCGAAAGCAATGCGCCGCGTTGGACTTAGCCGCTGGTTGGAGGGGTCGGCTCGCGAGCGAGGCGTTTGCGTCCGCCGGCCGAAAGCAATGCGCCGCGTTGGACTTAGCCGCTGGTTGGACGGGTCGGCTCGCGAGCGAGGCTTTCGCGTCCGCCGGCCGAAAGCAATGCGCCGCGTTGGACTTAGCCGCTGGTTGGAGGGGTCGGCTCGCGAGCGAGGCGTTCGGGTCCGTCGGCCGAAAGCAATGCGCCGCGTTGGACTTAGCCGCTGGTTGGACGGGTCGGCTCGCGAGCGAGGCTTTCGCGTCCGCCGGCCGAAAGCAATGCGCCGCGTTGGACTTAGCCGCTGTTTGGACGGGTCGGCTCGCGAGCGAGGCGTTCGCGTCCGCCGGCCGAAAGCAATGCACCGCGTTGGACTTAGCCGCTGGTTGGACGGGTCGGCTCGCGAGCGAGGCGTTCGCGTCCGCCGGCCAAAAGCAATGCGCCGCGTTGGACTTAGCCGCTGTTTGGACGAGTCGGCTCGCGAGCGAGGCGTTCGGGTCCGACGGCCGAAAGCAATGCGCCGCGTTGGACTTAGCCGCTGGTTGGACGGGTCGGCTCGCGAGCGAGGCGTTCGGGTCTGCCGGCCAAAAGCAATGCGCCGCGTTGGACTTAGCCGCTGGTTGGACGGGTCGGCTCGCGAGCGAGGCGTTCGGGTCCGCCGGCCAAAAGCAATGCGCCGCGTTGGACTTAGCCGCTGTTTGGACGGGTCGGCTCGCGAGCGAGGCGTTCGCGTCCGCCGGCCGAAAGCAATGCACCGCGTTGGACTTAGCCGCTGGTTGGACGGGTCGGCTCGCGAGCGAGGCGTTCGCGTCCGCCGGCCAAAAGCAATGCGCCGCGTTGGACTTAGCCGCTGGTTGGACGGGTCGGCTCGCGAGCGAGGCTTTCGCGTCCGCCGGCCGAAAGCAATGCGCCGCGTTGGACTTAGCCGCTGGTTGGAGGGGTCGGCTCGCGAGCGAGGCGTTTGCGTCCGCCGGCCGAAAGCAATGCGCCGCGTTGGACTTAGCCGCTGGTTGGACGGGTCGGCTCGCGAGCGAGGCTTTCGCGTCCGCCGGCCGAAAGCAATGCGCCGCGTTGGACTTAGCCGCTGGTTGGAGGGGTCGGCTCGCGAGCGAGGCGTTCGGGTCCGTCGGCCGAAAGCAATGCGCCGCGTTGGACTTAGCCGCTGGTTGGACGGGTCGGCTCGCGAGCGAGGCTTTCGCGTCCGCCGGCCGAAAGCAATGCGCCGCGTTGGACTTAGCCGCTGGTTGGAGGGGTCGGCTCGCGAGCGAGGCGTTTGCGTCCGCCGGCCGAAAGCAATGCGCCGCGTTGGACTTAGCCGCTGGTTGGAGGGGTCGGCTCGCGAGCGAGGCGTTTGCGTCCGCCGGCCGAAAGCAATGCACCGCGTTGGACTTAGCCGCTGGTTGGACGGGTCGGCTCGCGAGCGAGGCGTTCGCGTCCGCCGGCCAAAAGCAATGCGCCGCGTTGGACTTAGCCGCTGGTTGGACGGGTCGGCTCGCGAGCGAGGCGTTCGGGTCTGCCGGCCAAAAGCAATGCGCCGCGTTGGACTTAGCCGCTGGTTGGACGGGTCGGCTCGCGAGCGAGGCGTTCGGGTCTGCCGGCCAAAAGCAATGCGCCGCGTTGGACTTAGCCGCTGGTTGGACGGGTCGGCTCGCGAGCGAGGCTTTCGCGTCCGCCGGCCGAAAGCAATGCGCCGCGTTGGACTTAGCCGCTGGTTGGAGGGGTCGGCTCGCGAGCGAGGCGTTTGCGTCCGCCGGCCGAAAGCAATGCGCCGCGTTGGACTTAGCCGCTGGTTGGACGGGTCGGCTCGCGAGCGAGGCTTTCGCGTCCGCCGGCCGAAAGCAATGCGCCGCGTTGGACTTAGCCGCTGGTTGGAGGGGTCGGCTCGCGAGCGAGGCGTTCGGGTCTGCCGGCCAAAAGCAATGCGCCGCGTTGGACTTAGCCGCTGGTTGGACGGGTCGGCTCGCGAGCGAGGCGTTCGGGTCCGCCGGCCAAAAGCAATGCGCCGCGTTGGACTTAGCCGCTGTTTGGACGGGTCGGCTCGCGAGCGAGGCGTTCGCGTCCGCCGGCCGAAAGCAATGCACCGCGTTGGACTTAGCCGCTGGTTGGACGGGTCGGCTCGCGAGCGAGGCGTTCGCGTCCGCCGGCCAAAAGCAATGCGCCGCGTTGGACTTAGCCGCTGGTTGGACGGGTCGGCTCGCGAGCGAGGCTTTCGCGTCCGCCGGCCGAAAGCAATGCGCCGCGTTGGACTTAGCCGCTGGTTGGAGGGGTCGGCTCGCGAGCGAGGCGTTTGCGTCCGCCGGCCGAAAGCAATGCGCCGCGTTGGACTTAGCCGCTGGTTGGAGGGGTCGGCTCGCGAGCGAGGCGTTTGCGTCCGCCGGCCGAAAGCAATGCACCGCGTTGGACTTAGCCGCTGGTTGGACGGGTCGGCTCGCGAGCGAGGCGTTCGCGTCCGCCGGCCAAAAGCAATGCGCCGCGTTGGACTTAGCCGCTGGTTGGACGGGTCGCTCGCGAGCGAGGCGTTCGGGTCCGACGGCCGAAAGCAATGCGCCGCGTTGGACTTAGCCGCTGGTTGGACGGGTCGGCTCGCGAGCGAGGCGTTCGGGTCCGACGGCCGAAAGCAATGCGCCGCGTTGGACTTAGCCGCTGGTTGGAGGGGTCGGCTCGCGAGCGAGGCGTTCGCGTCCGCCGGCCAAAAGCAACGCGCCGCGTTGGACTTAGCCGCTGGTTGGACGGGTCGGCTCGCGAGCGAGGCATTCGCGTCCGCCGGCCAAAAGCAATGCGCCGCGTTGGACTTAGCCGCTGGTTGGACGGGTCGGCTCGCGAGCGAGGCGTTCGCGTCCGCCGGCCAAAAGCAATGCGCCGCGTTGGACTTAGCCGCTGTTTGGACGAGTCGGCTCGCGAGCGAGGCGTTCGGGTCCGACGGCCGAAAGCAATGCGCCGCGTTGGACTTAGCCGCTGGTTGGACGGGTCGGCTCGCGAGCGAGGCGTTCGGGTCCGCCGGCCAAAAGCAATGCGCCGCGTTGGACTTAGCCGCTGGTTGGACGGGTCGGCTCGCGAGCGAGGCGTTCGGGTCCGCCGGCCAAAAGCAATGCGCCGCGTTGGACTTAGCCGCTGTTTGGACGGGTCGGCTCGCGAGCGAGGCGTTCGCGTCCGCCGGCCGAAAGCAATGCACCGCGTTGGACTTAGCCGCTGGTTGGACGGGTCGGCTCGCGAGCGAGGCGTTCGCGTCCGCCGGCCAAAAGCAATGCGCCGCGTTGGACTTAGCCGCTGGTTGGACGGGTCGGCTCGCGAGCGAGGCTTTCGCGTCCGCCGGCCGAAAGCAATGCGCCGCGTTGGACTTAGCCGCTGGTTGGAGGGGTCGGCTCGCGAGCGAGGCTTTCGCGTCCGCCG
Source organism: Prorops nasuta (assembly GCF_024137725.1). Classification (NCBI taxonomy): domain Eukaryota; kingdom Metazoa; phylum Arthropoda; class Insecta; order Hymenoptera; family Bethylidae; genus Prorops; species Prorops nasuta. Next base: position 34,141 of record NW_027116871.1, on the reverse strand, counting down.
GCCGAAAGCAATGCGCCGCGTTGGACTTAGCCGCTGGTTGGAGGGGTCGGCTCGCGAGCGAGGCGTTTGCGTCCGCCGGCCGAAAGCAATGCGCCGCGTTGGACTTAGCCGCTGGTTGGAGGGGTCGGCTCGCGAGCGAGGCGTTCGGGTCCGTCGGCCGAAAGCAATGCGCCGCGTTGGACTTAGCCGCTGGTTGGACGGGTCGGCTCGCGAGCGAGGCTTTCGCGTCCGCCGGCCGAAAGCAATGCGCCGCGTTGGACTTAGCCGCTGGTTGGAGGGGTCGGCTCGCGAGCGAGGCGTTCGCGTCCGCCGGCCAAAAGCAACGCGCCGCGTTGGACTTAGCCGCTGGTTGGACGGGTCGGCTCGCGAGCGAGGCATTCGCGTCCGCCGGCCAAAAGCAATGCGCCGCGTTGGACTTAGCCGCTGGTTGGACGGGTCGGCTCGCGAGCGAGGCGTTCGCGTCCGCCGGCCAAAAGCAATGCGCCGCGTTGGACTTAGCCGCTGTTTGGACGAGTCGGCTCGCGAGCGAGGCGTTCGGGTCCGACGGCCGAAAGCAATGCGCCGCGTTGGACTTAGACGCTGGTTGGACGGGTCGGCTCGCGAGCGAGGCGTTCGGGTCTGCCGGCCAAAAGCAATGCGCCGCGTTGGACTTAGCCGCTGGTTGGACGGGTCGGCTCGCGAGCGAGGCGTTCGGGTCCGCCGGCCAAAAGCAATGCGCCGCGTTGGACTTAGCCGCTGTTTGGACGGGTCGGCTCGCGAGCGAGGCGTTCGCGTCCGCCGGCCGAAAGCAATGCACCGCGTTGGACTTAGCCGCTGGTTGGACGGGTCGGCTCGCGAGCGAGGCGTTCGCGTCCGCCGGCCAAAAGCAATGCGCCGCGTTGGACTTAGCCGCTGGTTGGACGGGTCGGCTCGCGAGCGAGGCTTTCGCGTCCGCCGGCCGAAAGCAATGCGCCGCGTTGGACTTAGCCGCTGGTTGGAGGGGTCGGCTCGCGAGCGAGGCGTTTGCGTCCGCCGGCCGAAAGCAATGCGCCGCGTTGGACTTAGCCGCTGGTTGGACGGGTCGGCTCGCGAGCGAGGCTTTCGCGTCCGCCGGCCGAAAGCAATGCGCCGCGTTGGACTTAGCCGCTGGTTGGAGGGGTCGGCTCGCGAGCGAGGCGTTCGGGTCCGTCGGCCGAAAGCAATGCGCCGCGTTGGACTTAGCCGCTGGTTGGACGGGTCGGCTCGCGAGCGAGGCTTTCGCGTCCGCCGGCCGAAAGCAATGCGCCGCGTTGGACTTAGCCGCTGTTTGGACGGGTCGGCTCGCGAGCGAGGCGTTCGCGTCCGCCGGCCGAAAGCAATGCACCGCGTTGGACTTAGCCGCTGGTTGGACGGGTCGGCTCGCGAGCGAGGCGTTCGCGTCCGCCGGCCAAAAGCAATGCGCCGCGTTGGACTTAGCCGCTGTTTGGACGAGTCGGCTCGCGAGCGAGGCGTTCGGGTCCGACGGCCGAAAGCAATGCGCCGCGTTGGACTTAGCCGCTGGTTGGACGGGTCGGCTCGCGAGCGAGGCGTTCGGGTCTGCCGGCCAAAAGCAATGCGCCGCGTTGGACTTAGCCGCTGGTTGGACGGGTCGGCTCGCGAGCGAGGCGTTCGGGTCCGCCGGCCAAAAGCAATGCGCCGCGTTGGACTTAGCCGCTGTTTGGACGGGTCGGCTCGCGAGCGAGGCGTTCGCGTCCGCCGGCCGAAAGCAATGCACCGCGTTGGACTTAGCCGCTGGTTGGACGGGTCGGCTCGCGAGCGAGGCGTTCGCGTCCGCCGGCCAAAAGCAATGCGCCGCGTTGGACTTAGCCGCTGGTTGGACGGGTCGGCTCGCGAGCGAGGCTTTCGCGTCCGCCGGCCGAAAGCAATGCGCCGCGTTGGACTTAGCCGCTGGTTGGAGGGGTCGGCTCGCGAGCGAGGCGTTTGCGTCCGCCGGCCGAAAGCAATGCGCCGCGTTGGACTTAGCCGCTGGTTGGACGGGTCGGCTCGCGAGCGAGGCTTTCGCGTCCGCCGGCCGAAAGCAATGCGCCGCGTTGGACTTAGCCGCTGGTTGGAGGGGTCGGCTCGCGAGCGAGGCGTTCGGGTCCGTCGGCCGAAAGCAATGCGCCGCGTTGGACTTAGCCGCTGGTTGGACGGGTCGGCTCGCGAGCGAGGCTTTCGCGTCCGCCGGCCGAAAGCAATGCGCCGCGTTGGACTTAGCCGCTGGTTGGAGGGGTCGGCTCGCGAGCGAGGCGTTTGCGTCCGCCGGCCGAAAGCAATGCGCCGCGTTGGACTTAGCCGCTGGTTGGAGGGGTCGGCTCGCGAGCGAGGCGTTTGCGTCCGCCGGCCGAAAGCAATGCACCGCGTTGGACTTAGCCGCTGGTTGGACGGGTCGGCTCGCGAGCGAGGCGTTCGCGTCCGCCGGCCAAAAGCAATGCGCCGCGTTGGACTTAGCCGCTGGTTGGACGGGTCGGCTCGCGAGCGAGGCGTTCGGGTCTGCCGGCCAAAAGCAATGCGCCGCGTTGGACTTAGCCGCTGGTTGGACGGGTCGGCTCGCGAGCGAGGCGTTCGGGTCTGCCGGCCAAAAGCAATGCGCCGCGTTGGACTTAGCCGCTGGTTGGACGGGTCGGCTCGCGAGCGAGGCTTTCGCGTCCGCCGGCCGAAAGCAATGCGCCGCGTTGGACTTAGCCGCTGGTTGGAGGGGTCGGCTCGCGAGCGAGGCGTTTGCGTCCGCCGGCCGAAAGCAATGCGCCGCGTTGGACTTAGCCGCTGGTTGGACGGGTCGGCTCGCGAGCGAGGCTTTCGCGTCCGCCGGCCGAAAGCAATGCGCCGCGTTGGACTTAGCCGCTGGTTGGAGGGGTCGGCTCGCGAGCGAGGCGTTCGGGTCTGCCGGCCAAAAGCAATGCGCCGCGTTGGACTTAGCCGCTGGTTGGACGGGTCGGCTCGCGAGCGAGGCGTTCGGGTCCGCCGGCCAAAAGCAATGCGCCGCGTTGGACTTAGCCGCTGTTTGGACGGGTCGGCTCGCGAGCGAGGCGTTCGCGTCCGCCGGCCGAAAGCAATGCACCGCGTTGGACTTAGCCGCTGGTTGGACGGGTCGGCTCGCGAGCGAGGCGTTCGCGTCCGCCGGCCAAAAGCAATGCGCCGCGTTGGACTTAGCCGCTGGTTGGACGGGTCGGCTCGCGAGCGAGGCTTTCGCGTCCGCCGGCCGAAAGCAATGCGCCGCGTTGGACTTAGCCGCTGGTTGGAGGGGTCGGCTCGCGAGCGAGGCGTTTGCGTCCGCCGGCCGAAAGCAATGCGCCGCGTTGGACTTAGCCGCTGGTTGGACGGGTCGGCTCGCGAGCGAGGCTTTCGCGTCCGCCGGCCGAAAGCAATGCGCCGCGTTGGACTTAGCCGCTGTTTGGACGGGTCGGCTCGCGAGCGAGGCGTTCGGGTCCGTCGGCCGAAAGCAATGCGCCGCGTTGGACTTAGCCGCTGGTTGGACGGGTCGGCTCGCGAGCGAGGCTTTCGCGTCCGCCGGCCGAAAGCAATGCGCCGCGTTGGACTTAGCCGCTGGTTGGAGGGGTCGGCTCGCGAGCGAGGCGTTTGCGTCCGCCGGCCGAAAGCAATGCGCCGCGTTGGACTTAGCCGCTGGTTGGAGGGGTCGGCTCGCGAGCGAGGCGTTCGGGTCCGTCGGCCGAAAGCAATGCGCCGCGTTGGACTTAGCCGCTGGTTGGACGGGTCGGCTCGCGAGCGAGGCTTTCGCGTCCGCCGGCCGAAAGCAATGCGCCGCGTTGGACTTAGCCGCTGGTTGGAGGGGTCGGCTCGCGAGCGAGGCGTTCGGGTCCGCCGGCCAAAAGCAATGCGCCGCGTTGGACTTAGCCGCTGGTTGGACGGGTCGGCTCGCGAGCGAGGCGTTCGGGTCCGACGGCCGAAAGCAATGCGCCGCGTTGGACTTAGCCGCTGGTTGGACGGGTCGGCTCGCGAGCGAAGCGTTCGGGTCCGCCGGCCAAAAGCAATGCGCCGCGTTGGACTTAGCCGCTGGTTGGACGGGTCGGCTCGCGAGCGAGGCGTTCGGGTCCGACGGCCGAAAGCAATGCGCCGCGTTGGACTTAGCCGCTGGTTGGACGGGTCGGCTCGCGAGCGAGGCGTTCGGGTCCGCCGGCCAAAAGCAATGCGCCGCGTTGGACTTAGCCGCTGTTTGGACGGGTCGGCTCGCGAGCGAGGCGTTCGCGTCCGCCGGCCGAAAGCAATGCACCGCGTTGGACTTAGCCGCTGGTTGGACGGGTCGGCTCGCGAGCGAGGCGTTCGCGTCCGCCGGCCAAAAGCAATGCGCCGCGTTGGACTTAGCCGCTGGTTGGACGGGTCGGCTCGCGAGCGAGGCTTTCGCGTCCGCCGGCTGAAAGCAATGCGCCGCGTTGGACTTAGCCGCTGGTTGGAGGGGTCGGCTCGCGAGCGAGGCGTTTGCGTCCGCCGGCCGAAAGCAATGCGCCGCGTTGGACTTAGCCGCTGGTTGGACGGGTCGGCTCGCGAGCGAGGCTTTCGCGTCCGCCGGCCGAAAGCAATGCGCCGCGTTGGACTTAGCCGCTGGTTGGACGGGTCGGCTCGCGAGCGAGGCGTTCGCGTCCGCCGGCCAAAAGCAATGCGCCGCGTTGGACTTAGCCGCTGTTTGGACGAGTCGGCTCGCGAGCGAGGCGTTCGGGTCCGACGGCCGAAAGCAATGCGCCGCGTTGGACTTAGCCGCTGGTTGGACGGGTCGGCTCGCGAGCGAGGCGTTCGGGTCCGCCGGCCAAAAGCAATGCGCCGCGTTGGACTTAGCCGCTGTTTGGACGGGTCGGCTCGCGAGCGAGGCGTTCGCGTCCGCCGGCCGAAAGCAATGCACCGCGTTGGACTTAGCCGCTGGTTGGACGGGTCGGCTCGCGAGCGAGGCGTTCGCGTCCGCCGGCCAAAAGCAATGCGCCGCGTTGGACTTAGCCGCTGGTTGGAGGGGTCGGCTCGCGAGCGAGGCGTTCGCGTCCGCCGGCCGAAAGCAATGCGCCGCGTTGGACTTAGCCGCTGGTTGGACGGGTCGGCTCGCGAGCGAGGCGTTCGGGTCCGCCGGCCAAAAGCAATGCGCCGCGTTGGACTTAGCCGCTGTTTGGACGGGTCGGCTCGCGAGCGAGGCTTTCGCGTCCGCCGGCCGAAAGCAATGCGCCGCGTTGGACTTAGCCGCTGGTTGGACGGGTCGGCTCGCGAGCGAGGCGTTCGCGTCCGCCGGCCAAAAGCAATGCGCCGCGTTGGACTTAGCCGCTGGTTGGAGGGGTCGGCTCGCGAGCGAGGCGTTCGCGTCCGCCGGCCAAAAGCAACGCGCCGCGTTGGACTTAGCCGCTGGTTGGACGGGTCGGCTCGCGAGCGAGGCATTCGCGTCCGCCGGCCAAAAGCAATGCGCCGCGTTGGACTTAGCCGCTGGTTGGACGGGTCGGCTCGCGAGCGAGGCGTTCGCGTCCGCCGGCCAAAAGCAATGCGCCGCGTTGGACTTAGCCGCTGTTTGGACGAGTCGGCTCGCGAGCGAGGCGTTCGGGTCCGACGGCCGAAAGCAATGCGCCGCGTTGGACTTAGCCGCTGGTTGGACGGGTCGGCTCGCGAGCGAGGCGTTCGGGTCTGCCGGCCAAAAGCAATGCGCCGCGTTGGACTTAGCCGCTGGTTGGACGGGTCGGCTCGCGAGCGAGGCGTTCGGGTCCGCCGGCCAAAAGCAATGCGCCGCGTTGGACTTAGCCGCTGTTTGGACGGGTCGGCTCGCGAGCGAGGCGTTCGCGTCCGCCGGCCGAAAGCAATGCACCGCGTTGGACTTAGCCGCTGGTTGGACGGGTCGGCTCGCGAGCGAGGCGTTCGCGTCCGCCGGCCAAAAGCAATGCGCCGCGTTGGACTTAGCCGCTGGTTGGACGGGTCGGCTCGCGAGCGAGGCTTTCGCGTCCGCCGGCCGAAAGCAATGCGCCGCGTTGGACTTAGCCGCTGGTTGGAGGGGTCGGCTCGCGAGCGAGGCGTTTGCGTCCGCCGGCCGAAAGCAATGCGCCGCGTTGGACTTAGCCGCTGGTTGGACGGGTCGGCTCGCGAGCGAGGCTTTCGCGTCCGCCGGCCGAAAGCAATGCGCCGCGTTGGACTTAGCCGCTGGTTGGAGGGGTCGGCTCGCGAGCGAGGCGTTCGGGTCCGTCGGCCGAAAGCAATGCGCCGCGTTGGACTTAGCCGCTGGTTGGACGGGTCGGCTCGCGAGCGAGGCTTTCGCGTCCGCCGGCCGAAAGCAATGCGCCGCGTTGGACTTAGCCGCTGTTTGGACGGGTCGGCTCGCGAGCGAGGCGTTCGCGTCCGCCGGCCGAAAGCAATGCACCGCGTTGGACTTAGCCGCTGGTTGGACGGGTCGGCTCGCGAGCGAGGCGTTCGCGTCCGCCGGCCAAAAGCAATGCGCCGCGTTGGACTTAGCCGCTGTTTGGACGAGTCGGCTCGCGAGCGAGGCGTTCGGGTCCGACGGCCGAAAGCAATGCGCCGCGTTGGACTTAGCCGCTGGTTGGACGGGTCGGCTCGCGAGCGAGGCGTTCGGGTCTGCCGGCCAAAAGCAATGCGCCGCGTTGGACTTAGCCGCTGGTTGGACGGGTCGGCTCGCGAGCGAGGCGTTCGGGTCCGCCGGCCAAAAGCAATGCGCCGCGTTGGACTTAGCCGCTGTTTGGACGGGTCGGCTCGCGAGCGAGGCGTTCGCGTCCGCCGGCCGAAAGCAATGCACCGCGTTGGACTTAGCCGCTGGTTGGACGGGTCGGCTCGCGAGCGAGGCGTTCGCGTCCGCCGGCCAAAAGCAATGCGCCGCGTTGGACTTAGCCGCTGGTTGGACGGGTCGGCTCGCGAGCGAGGCGTTCGGGTCCGCCGGCCAAAAGCAATGCGCCGCGTTGGACTTAGCCGCTGTTTGGACGGGTCGGCTCGCGAGCGAGGCGTTCGCGTCCGCCGGCCGAAAGCAATGCACCGCGTTGGACTTAGCCGCTGGTTGGACGGGTCGGCTCGCGAGCGAGGCGTTCGCGTCCGCCGGCCAAAAGCAATGCGCCGCGTTGGACTTAGCCGCTGGTTGGACGGGTCGGCTCGCGAGCGAGGCGTTCGCGTCCGCCGGCCGAAAGCAATGCACCGCGTTGGACTTAGCCGCTGGTTGGACGGGTCGGCTCGCGAGCGAGGCGTTCGCGTCCGCCGGCCAAAAGCAATGCGCCGCGTTGGACTTAGCCGCTGGTTGGACGGGTCGGCTCGCGAGCGAGGCGTTCGCGTCCGCCGGCCAAAAGCAATGCGCCGCGTTGGACTTAGCCGCTGTTTGGACGAGTCGGCTCGCGAGCGAGGCGTTCGGGTCCGACGGCCGAAAGCAATGCGCCGCGTTGGACTTAGCCGCTGGTTGGACGGGTCGGCTCGCGAGCGAGGCGTTCGGGTCTGCCGGCCAAAAGCAATGCGCCGCGTTGGACTTAGCCGCTGGTTGGACGGGTCGGCTCGCGAGCGAGGCGTTCGGGTCCGCCGGCCAAAAGCAATGCGCCGCGTTGGACTTAGCCGCTGTTTGGACGGGTCGGCTCGCGAGCGAGGCGTTCGCGTCCGCCGGCCGAAAGCAATGCACCGCGTTGGACTTAGCCGCTGGTTGGACGGGTCGGCTCGCGAGCGAGGCGTTCGCGTCCGCCGGCCAAAAGCAATGCGCCGCGTTGGACTTAGCCGCTGGTTGGACGGGTCGGCTCGCGAGCGAGGCTTTCGCGTCCGCCGGCCGAAAGCAATGCGCCGCGTTGGACTTAGCCGCTGGTTGGAGGGGTCGGCTCGCGAGCGAGGCGTTTGCGTCCGCCGGCCGAAAGCAATGCGCCGCGTTGGACTTAGCCGCTGGTTGGACGGGTCGGCTCGCGAGCGAGGCTTTCGCGTCCGCCGGCCGAAAGCAATGCGCCGCGTTGGACTTAGCCGCTGGTTGGAGGGGTCGGCTCGCGAGCGAGGCGTTCGGGTCCGTCGGCCGAAAGCAATGCGCCGCGTTGGACTTAGCCGCTGGTTGGACGGGTCGGCTCGCGAGCGAGGCTTTCGCGTCCGCCGGCCGAAAGCAATGCGCCGCGTTGGACTTAGCCGCTGTTTGGACGGGTCGGCTCGCGAGCGAGGCGTTCGCGTCCGCCGGCCGAAAGCAATGCACCGCGTTGGACTTAGCCGCTGGTTGGACGGGTCGGCTCGCGAGCGAGGCGTTCGGGTCCGCCGGCCAAAAGCAATGCGCCGCGTTGGACTTAGCCGCTGTTTGGACGGGTCGGCTCGCGAGCGAGGCGTTCGCGTCCGCCGGCCGAAAGCAATGCACCGCGTTGGACTTAGCCGCTGGTTGGACGGGTCGGCTCGCGAGCGAGGCGTTCGCGTCCGCCGGCCAAAAGCAATGCGCCGCGTTGGACTTAGCCGCTGGTTGGACGGGTCGGCTCGCGAGCGAGGCTTTCGCGTCCGCCGGCCGAAAGCAATGCGCCGCGTTGGACTTAGCCGCTGGTTGGAGGGGTCGGCTCGCGAGCGAGGCGTTTGCGTCCGCCGGCCGAAAGCAATGCGCCGCGTTGGACTTAGCCGCTGGTTGGACGGGTCGGCTCGCGAGCGAGGCTTTCGCGTCCGCCGGCCGAAAGCAATGCGCCGCGTTGGACTTAGCCGCTGGTTGGAGGGGTCGGCTCGCGAGCGAGGCGTTCGGGTCCGTCGGCCGAAAGCAATGCGCCGCGTTGGACTTAGCCGCTGGTTGGACGGGTCGGCTCGCGAGCGAGGCTTTCGCGTCCGCCGGCCGAAAGCAATGCGCCGCGTTGGACTTAGCCGCTGGTTGGAGGGGTCGGCTCGCGAGCGAGGCGTTTGCGTCCGCCGGCCGAAAGCAATGCGCCGCGTTGGACTTAGCCGCTGGTTGGAGGGGTCGGCTCGCGAGCGAGGCGTTTGCGTCCGCCGGCCGAAAGCAATGCACCGCGTTGGACTTAGCCGCTGGTTGGACGGGTCGGCTCGCGAGCGAGGCGTTCGCGTCCGCCGGCCAAAAGCAATGCGCCGCGTTGGACTTAGCCGCTGGTTGGACGGGTCGGCTCGCGAGCGAGGCGTTCGGGTCTGCCGGCCAAAAGCAATGCGCCGCGTTGGACTTAGCCGCTGGTTGGACGGGTCGGCTCGCGAGCGAGGCGTTCGGGTCCGCCGGCCAAAAGCAATGCGCCGCGTTGGACTTAGCCGCTGTTTGGACGGGTCGGCTCGCGAGCGAGGCGTTCGCGTCCGCCGGCCGAAAGCAATGCACCGCGTTGGACTTAGCCGCTGGTTGGACGGGTCGGCTCGCGAGCGAGGCGTTCGCGTCCGCCGGCCAAAAGCAATGCGCCGCGTTGGACTTAGCCGCTGGTTGGACGGGTCGGCTCGCGAGCGAGGCTTTCGCGTCCGCCGGCCGAAAGCAATGCGCCGCGTTGGACTTAGCCGCTGGTTGGAGGGGTCGGCTCGCGAGCGAGGCGTTTGCGTCCGCCGGCCGAAAGCAATGCGCCGCGTTGGACTTAGCCGCTGGTTGGAGGGGTCGGCTCGCGAGCGAGGCGTTTGCGTCCGCCGGCCGAAAGCAATGCACCGCGTTGGACTTAGCCGCTGGTTGGACGGGTCGGCTCGCGAGCGAGGCGTTCGCGTCCGCCGGCCAAAAGCAATGCGCCGCGTTGGACTTAGCCGCTGGTTGGACGGGTCGCTCGCGAGCGAGGCGTTCGGGTCCGACGGCCGAAAGCAATGCGCCGCGTTGGACTTAGCCGCTGGTTGGACGGGTCGGCTCGCGAGCGAGGCGTTCGGGTCCGCCGGCCAAAAGCAATGCGCCGCGTTGGACTTAGCCGCTGGTTGGACGGGTCGGCTCGCGAGCGAAGCGTTCGGGTCCGCCGGCCAAAAGCAATGCGCCGCGTTGGACTTAGCCGCTGGTTGGACGGGTCGGCTCGCGAGCGAGGCGTTCGGGTCCGCCGGCCAAAAGCAATGCGCCGCGTTGGACTTAGCCGCTGGTTGGACGGGTCGGCTCGCGAGCGAGGCGTTCGGGTCCGACGGCCGAAAGCAATGCGCCGCGTTGGACTTAGCCGCTGGTTGGACGGGTCGGCTCGCGAGCGAAGCGTTCGGGTCCGCCGGCCAAAAGCAATGCGCCGCGTTGGACTTAGCCGCTGGTTGGACGGGTCGGCTCGCGAGCGAGGCGTTCGGGTCCGACGGCCGAAAGCAATGCGCCGCGTTGGACTTAGCCGCTGGTTGGACGGGTCGGCTCGCGAGCGAGGCGTTCGGGTCCGACGGCCGAAAGCAATGCGCCGCGTTGGACTTAGCCGCTGGTTGGAGGGGTCGGCTCGCGAGCGAGGCGTTCGCGTCCGCCGGCCAAAAGCAACGCGCCGCGTTGGACTTAGCCGCTGGTTGGACGGGTCGGCTCGCGAGCGAGGCATTCGCGTCCGCCGGCCAAAAGCAATGCGCCGCGTTGGACTTAGCCGCTGGTTGGAGGGGTCGGCTCGCGAGCGAGGCGTTCGGGTCCGTCGGCCGAAAGCAATGCGCCGCGTTGGACTTAGCCGCTGGTTGGACGGGTCGGCTCGCGAGCGAGGCTTTCGCGTCCGCCGGCCGAAAGCAATGCGCCGCGTTGGACTTAGCCGCTGTTTGGACGGGTCGGCTCGCGAGCGAGGCGTTCGCGTCCGCCGGCCGAAAGCAATGCACCGCGTTGGACTTAGCCGCTGGTTGGACGGGTCGGCTCGCGAGCGAGGCGTTCGGGTCCGCCGGCCAAAAGCAATGCGCCGCGTTGGACTTAGCCGCTGTTTGGACGGGTCGGCTCGCGAGCGAGGCGTTCGCGTCCGCCGGCCGAAAGCAATGCACCGCGTTGGACTTAGCCGCTGGTTGGACGGGTCGGCTCGCGAGCGAGGCGTTCGCGTCCGCCGGCCAAAAGCAATGCGCCGCGTTGGACTTAGCCGCTGGTTGGACGGGTCGGCTCGCGAGCGAGGCTTTCGCGTCCGCCGGCCGAAAGCAATGCGCCGCGTTGGACTTAGCCGCTGGTTGGAGGGGTCGGCTCGCGAGCGAGGCGTTTGCGTCCGCCGGCCGAAAGCAATGCGCCGCGTTGGACTTAGCCGCTGGTTGGACGGGTCGGCTCGCGAGCGAGGCGTTCGCGTCCGCCGGCCGAAAGCAATGCACCGCGTTGGACTTAGCCGCTGGTTGGACGGGTCGGCTCGCGAGCGAGGCGTTCGCGTCCGCCGGCCAAAAGCAATGCGCCGCGTTGGACTTAGCCGCTGGTTGGACGGGTCGCTCGCGAGCGAGGCGTTCGGGTCCGACGGCCGAAAGCAATGCGCCGCGTTGGACTTAGCCGCTGGTTGGACGGGTCGGCTCGCGAGCGAGGCGTTCGGGTCCGCCGGCCAAAAGCAATGCGCCGCGTTGGACTTAGCCGCTGGTTGGACGGGTCGGCTCGCGAGCGAGGCGTTCGGGTCCGACGGCCGAAAGCAATGCGCCGCGTTGGACTTAGCCGCTGGTTGGACGGGTCGGCTCGCGAGCGAGGCGTTCGGGTCCGCCGGCCAAAAGCAATGCGCCGCGTTGGACTTAGCCGCTGGTTGGACGGGTCGGCTCGCGAGCGAGGCGTTCGGGTCCGACGGCCGAAAGCAATGCGCCGCGTTGGACTTAGCCGCTGGTTGGACGGGTCGGCTCGCGAGCGAGGCTTTCGCGTCCGCCGGCCGAAAGCAATGCGCCGCGTTGGACTTAGCCGCTGGTTGGAGGGGTCGGCTCGCGAGCGAGGCTTTCGCGTCCGCCGGCCGAAAGCAATGCGCCGCGTTGGACTTAGCCGCTGGTTGGAGGGGTCGGCTCGCGAGCGAGGCGTTTGCGTCCGCCGGCCGAAAGCAATGCGCCGCGTTGGACTTAGCCGCTGGTTGGAGGGGTCGGCTCGCGAGCGAGGCGTTCGGGTCCGTCGGCCGAAAGCAATGCGCCGCGTTGGACTTAGCCGCTGGTTGGACGGGTCGGCTCGCGAGCGAGGCTTTCGCGTCCGCCGGCCGAAAGCAATGCGCCGCGTTGGACTTAGCCGCTGGTTGGAGGGGTCGGCTCGCGAGCGAGGCGTTTGCGTCCGCCGGCCGAAAGCAATGCGCCGCGTTGGACTTAGCCGCTGGTTGGAGGGGTCGGCTCGCGAGCGAGGCGTTCGGGTCCGTCGGCCGAAAGCAATGCGCCGCGTTGGACTTAGCCGCTGGTTGGACGGGTCGGCTCGCGAGCGAGGCGTTCTGGTCCGACGGCCGAAAGCAATGCGCCGCGTTGGACTTAGCCGCTGGTTGGACGGGTCGGCTCGCGAGCGAGGCGTTCGGGTCCGACGGCCGAAAGCAATGCGCCGCGTTGGACTTAGCCGCTGGTTGGACGGGTCGGCTCGCGAGCGAGGCGTTCGCGTCCGCCGGCCGAAAGCAATGCACCGCGTTGGACTTAGCCGCTGGTTGGACGGGTCGGCTCGCGAGCGAGGCTTTCGCGTCCGCCGGCCGAAAGCAATGCGCCGCGTTGGACTTAGCCGCTGGTTGGAGGGGTCGGCTCGCGAGCGAGGCGTTTGCGTCCGCCGGCCGAAAGCAATGCGCCGCGTTGGACTTAGCCGCTGGTTGGACGGGTCGGCTCGCGAGCGAGGCGTTCGGGTCCGCCGGCCAAAAGCAATGCGCCACGTTGGACTTAGCCGCTGGTTGGACGGGTCGGCTCGCGAGCGAGGCGTTCGCTTCCGCCGGCCGAAAGCAATGCACCGCGTTGGACTTAGCCGCTGGTTGGACGGGTCGGCTCGCGAGCGAGGCGTTCGCGTCCGCCGGCCAAAAGCAATGCGCCGCGTTGGACTTAGCCGCTGGTTGGAGGGGTCGGCTCGCGAGCGAGGCGTTCGGGTCCGACGGCCGAAAGCAATGCGCCGCGTTGGACTTAGCCGCTGTTTGGACGGGTCGGCTCGCGAGCGAGGCGTTCGCGTCCGCCGGCCGAAAGCAATGCACCGCGTTGGACTTAGCCGCTGGTTGGACGGGTCGGCTCGCGAGCGAGGCGTTCGCGTCCGCCGGCCAAAAGCAATGCGCCGCGTTGGACTTAGCCGCTGGTTGGACGGGTCGCTCGCGAGCGAGGCGTTCGGGTCCGACGGCCGAAAGCAATGCGCCGCGTTGGACTTAGCCGCTGGTTGGACGGGTCGGCTCGCGAGCGAGGCGTTCGGGTCCGCCGGCCAAAAGCAATGCGCCGCGTTGGACTTAGCCGCTGGTTGGACGGGTCGGCTCGCGAGCGAGGCGTTCGGGTCCGACGGCCGAAAGCAATGCGCCGCGTTGGACTTAGCCGCTGGTTGGACGGGTCGGCTCGCGAGCGAGGCGTTCGGGTCCGACGGCCGAAAGCAATGCGCCGCGTTGGACTTAGCCGCTGGTTGGAGGGGTCGGCTCGCGAGCGAGGCGTTCGCGTCCGCCGGCCAAAAGCAACGCGCCGCGTTGGACTTAGCCGCTGGTTGGACGGGTCGGCTCGCGAGCGAGGCATTCGCGTCCGCCGGCCAAAAGCAATGCGCCGCGTTGGACTTAGCCGCTGGTTGGACGGGTCGGCTCGCGAGCGAGGCGTTCGCGTCCGCCGGCCAAAAGCAATGCGCCGCGTTGGACTTAGCCGCTGGTTGGACGGGTCGGCTCGCGAGCGAGGCGTTCGGGTCCGACGGCCGAAAGCAATGCGCCGCGTTGGACTTAGCCGCTGGTTGGAGGGGTCGGCTCGCGAGCGAGGCGTTCGCGTCCGCCGGCCGAAAGCAATGCACCGCGTTGGACTTAGCCGCTGGTTGGACGGGTCGGCTCGCGAGCGAGGCTATCGCGTCCGCCGGCCGAAAGCAATGCGCCGCGTTGGACTTAGCCGCTGGTTGGAGGGGTCGGCTCGCGAGCGAGGCGTTTGCGTCCGCCGGCCGAAAGCAATGCGCCGCGTTGGACTTAGCCGCTGGTTGGACGGGTCGGCTCGCGAGCGAGGCGTTCGGGTCCGCCGGCCAAAAGCAATGCGCCGCGTTGGACTTAGCCGCTGTTTGGACGGGTCGGCTCGCGAGCGTGGCGTTCGCGTCCGCCGGCCGAAAGCAATGCACCGCGTTGGACTTAGCCGCTGGTTGGACGGGTCGGCTCGCGAGCGAGGCGTTCGCGTCCGCCGGCCAAAAGCAATGCGCCGCGTTGGACTTAGCCGCTGGTTGGACGGGTCGGCTCGCGAGCGAGGCGTTCGGGTCCGACGGCCGAAAGCAATGCGCCGCGTTGGACTTAGCCGCTGGTTGGACGGGTCGGCTCGCGAGCGAGGCGTTCGCGTCCGCCGGCCGAAAGCAATGCACCGCGTTGGACTTAGCCGCTGGTTGGACGGGTCGGCTCGCGAGCGAGGCTTTCGCGTCCGCCGGCCGAAAGCAGTGCACCGCGTTGGACTTAGCCGCTGGTTGGACGGGTCGGCTCGCGAGCGAGGCGTTCGCGTCCGCCGGCCAAAAGCAATGCGCCGCGTTGGACTTAGCCGCTGGTTGGACGGGTCGCTCGCGAGCGAGGCGTTCGGGTCCGACGGCCGAAAGCAATGCGCCGCGTTGGACTTAGCCGCTGGTTGGACGGGTCGGCTCGCGAGCGAGGCGTTCGGGTCCGCCGGCCAAAAGCAATGCGCCGCGTTGGACTTAGCCGCTGGTTGGACGGGTCGGCTCGCGAGCGAGGCGTTCGGGTCCGACGGCCGAAAGCAATGCGCCGCGTTGGACTTAGCCGCTGGTTGGACGGGTCGGCTCGCGAGCGAGGCGTTCGGGTCCGCCGGCCAAAAGCAATGCGCCGCGTTGGACTTAGCCGCTGGTTGGACGGGTCGGCTCGCGAGCGAGGCGTTCGGGTCCGACGGCCGAAAGCAATGCGCCGCGTTGGACTTAGCCGCTGGTTGGACGGGTCGGCTCGCGAGCGAAGCGTTCGGGTCCGCCGGCCAAAAGCAATGCACCGCGTTGGACTTAGCCGCTGGTTGGACGGGTCGGCTCGCGAGCGAGGCGTTCGCGTCCGCCGGCCAAAAGCAATGCGCCGCGTTGGACTTAGCCGCTGTTTGGACGAGTCGGCTCGCGAGCGAGGCGTTCGGGTCCGACGGCCGAAAGCAATGCGCCGCGTTGGACTTAGCCGCTGGTTGGACGGGTCGGCTCGCGAGCGAGGCGTTCGCGTCCGCCGGCCGAAAGCAATGCACCGCGTTGGACTTAGCCGCTGGTTGGACGGGTCGGCTCGCGAGCGAGGCGTTCGGGTCCGCCGGCCGAAAGCAATGCGCCGCGTTGGACTTAGCCGCTGGTTGGACGGGTCGGCTCGCGAGCGAGGCGTTCGGGTCCGCCGGCCAAAAGCAATGCGCCGCGTTGGACTTAGCCGCTGGTTGGACGGGTCGGCTCGCGAGCGAGGCGTTCGGGTCCGACGGCCGAAAGCAATGCGCCGCGTTGGACTTAGCCGCTGGTTGGACGGGTCGGCTCGCGAGCGAGGCGTTCGGGTCCGCCGGCCAAAAGCAATGCGCCGCGTTGGACTTAGCCGCTGGTTGGACGGGTCGGCTCGCGAGCGAGGCGTTCGGGTCCGACGGCCGAAAGCAATGCGCCGCGTTGGACTTAGCCGCTGGTTGGACGGGTCGGCTCGCGAGCGAAGCGTTCGGGTCCGCCGGCCAAAAGCAATGCGCCGCGTTGGACTTAGCCGCTGGTTGGACGGGTCGGCTCGCGAGCGAGGCGTTCGGGTCCGACGGCCGAAAGCAATGCGCCGCGTTGGACTTAGCCGCTGGTTGGAGGGGTCGGCTCGCGAGCGAGGCGTTCGCGTCCGCCGGCCAAAAGCAACGCGCCGCGTTGGACTTAGCCGCTGGTTGGACGGGTCGGCTCGCGAGCGAGGCATTCGCGTCCGCCGGCCAAAAGCAATGCGCCGCGTTGGACTTAGCCGCTGGTTGGACGGGTCGGCTCGCGAGCGAGGCGTTCGCGTCCGCCGGCCAAAAGCAATGCGCCGCGTTGGACTTAGCCGCTGTTTGGACGAGTCGGCTCGCGAGCGAGGCGTTCGGGTCCGACGGCCGAAAGCAATGCGCCGCGTTGGACTTAGCCGCTGGTTGGACGGGTCGGCTCGCGAGCGAGGCGTTCGCGTCCGCCGGCCGAAAGCAATGCACCGCGTTGGACTTAGCCGCTGGTTGGACGGGTCGGCTCGCGAGCGAGGCGTTCGGGTCCGCCGGCCAAAAGCAATGCGCCGCGTTGGACTTAGCCGCTGTTTGGACGGGTCGGCTCGCGAGCGAGGCGTTCGCGTCCGCCGGCCGAAAGCAATGCACCGCGTTGGACTTAGCCGCTGGTTGGACGGGTCGGCTCGCGAGCGAGGCGTTCGCGTCCGCCGGCCAAAAGCAATGCGCCGCGTTGGACTTAGCCGCTGGTTGGACGGGTCGGCTCGCGAGCGAGGCGTTCGGGTCCGACGGCCGAAAGCAATGCGCCGCGTTGGACTTAGCCGCTGGTTGGACGGGTCGGCTCGCGAGCGAGGCGTTCGGATCCGACGGCCGAAAGCAATGCGCCGCGTTGGACTTAGCCGCTGGTTGGACGGGTCGGCTCGCGAGCGAGGCGTTCGCGTCCGCCGGCCGAAAGCAATGCACCGCGTTGGACTTAGCCGCTGGTTGGACGGGTCGGCTCGCGAGCGAGGCTTTCGCGTCCGCCGGCCGAAAGCAATGCGCCGCGTTGGACTTAGCCGCTGGTTGGAGGGGTCGGCTCGCGAGCGAGGCGTTTGCGTCCGCCGGCCGAAAGCAATGCGCCGCGTTGGACTTAGCCGCTGGTTGGACGGGTCGGCTCGCGAGCGAGGCGTTCGGGTCCGCCGGCCAAAAGCAATGCGCCACGTTGGACTTAGCCGCTGGTTGGACGGGTCGGCTCGCGAGCGAGGCGTTCGCTTCCGCCGGCCGAAAGCAATGCACCGCGTTGGACTTAGCCGCTGGTTGGACGGGTCGGCTCGCGAGCGAGGCGTTCGCGTCCGCCGGCCAAAAGCAATGCGCCGCGTTGGACTTAGCCGCTGGTTGGAGGGGTCGGCTCGCGAGCGAGGCGTTCGGGTCCGACGGCCGAAAGCAATGCGCCGCGTTGGACTTAGCCGCTGTTTGGACGGGTCGGCTCGCGAGCGAGGCGTTCGCGTCCGCCGGCCGAAAGCAATGCACCGCGTTGGACTTAGCCGCTGGTTGGACGGGTCGGCTCGCGAGCGAGGCGTTCGCGTCCGCCGGCCAAAAGCAATGCGCCGCGTTGGACTTAGCCGCTGGTTGGACGGGTCGGCTCGCGAGCGAGGCGTTCGGGTCCGCCGGCCAAAAGCAATGCGCCGCGTTGGACTTAGCCGCTGGTTGGACGGGTCGGCTCGCGAGCGAGGCGTTCGGGTCCGACGGCCGAAAGCAATGCGCCGCGTTGGACTTAGCCGCTGGTTGGACGGGTCGGCTCGCGAGCGAGGCGTTCGGGTCCGACGGCCGAAAGCAATGCGCCGCGTTGGACTTAGCCGCTGGTTGGAGGGGTCGGCTCGCGAGCGAGGCGTTCGCGTCCGCCGGCCAAAAGCAACGCGCCGCGTTGGACTTAGCCGCTGGTTGGACGGGTCGGCTCGCGAGCGAGGCATTCGCGTCCGCCGGCCAAAAGCAATGCGCCGCGTTGGACTTAGCCGCTGGTTGGAGGGGTCGGCTCGCGAGCGAGGCGTTTGCGTCCGCCGGCCGAAAGCAATGCGCCGCGTTGGACTTAGCCGCTGGTTGGACGGGTCGGCTCGCGAGCGAGGCGTTCGGGTCCGCCGGCCAAAAGCAATGCGCCGCGTTGGACTTAGCCGCTGTTTGGACGGGTCGGCTCGCGAGCGTGGCGTTCGCGTCCGCCGGCCGAAAGCAATGCACCGCGTTGGACTTAGCCGCTGGTTGGACGGGTCGGCTCGCGAGCGAGGCGTTCGCGTCCGCCGGCCAAAAGCAATGCGCCGCGTTGGACTTAGCCGCTGGTTGGACGGGTCGGCTCGCGAGCGAGGCGTTCGGGTCCGACGGCCGAAAGCAATGCGCCGCGTTGGACTTAGCCGCTGGTTGGACGGGTCGGCTCGCGAGCGAGGCGTTCGCGTCCGCCGGCCGAAAGCAATGCACCGCGTTGGACTTAGCCGCTGGTTGGACGGGTCGGCTCGCGAGCGAGGCTTTCGCGTCCGCCGGCCGAAAGCAATGCACCGCGTTGGACTTAGCCGCTGGTTGGACGGGTCGGCTCGCGAGCGAGGCGTTCGCGTCCGCCGGCCAAAAGCAATGCGCCGCGTTGGACTTAGCCGCTGGTTGGACGGGTCGCTCGCGAGCGAGGCGTTCGGGTCCGACGGCCGAAAGCAATGCGCCGCGTTGGACTTAGCCGCTGGTTGGACGGGTCGGCTCGCGAGCGAGGCGTTCGGGTCCGCCGGCCAAAAGCAATGCGCCGCGTTGGACTTAGCCGCTGGTTGGACGGGTCGGCTCGCGAGCGAGGCGTTCGGGTCCGACGGCCGAAAGCAATGCGCCGCGTTGGACTTAGCCGCTGGTTGGACGGGTCGGCTCGCGAGCGAGGCGTTCGGGTCCGCCGGCCAAAAGCAATGCGCCGCGTTGGACTTAGCCGCTGGTTGGACGGGTCGGCTCGCGAGCGAGGCGTTCGGGTCCGACGGCCGAAAGCAATGCGCCGCGTTGGACTTAGCCGCTGGTTGGACGGGTCGGCTCGCGAGCGAAGCGTTCGGGTCCGCCGGCCAAAAGCAATGCGCCGCGTTGGACTTAGCCGCTGGTTGGACGGGTCGGCTCGCGAGCGAGGCGTTCGGGTCCGACGGCCGAAAGCAATGCGCCGCGTTGGACTTAGCCGCTGGTTGGAGGGGTCGGCTCGCGAGCGAGGCGTTCGCGTCCGCCGGCCAAAAGCAACGCGCCGCGTTGGACTTAGCCGCTGGTTGGACGGGTCGGCTCGCGAGCGAGGCATTCGCGTCCGCCGGCCAAAAGCAATGCGCCGCGTTGGACTTAGCCGCTGGTTGGACGGGTCGGCTCGCGAGCGAGGCGTTCGCGTCCGCCGGCCAAAAGCAATGCGCCGCGTTGGACTTAGCCGCTGTTTGGACGAGTCGGCTCGCGAGCGAGGCGTTCGGGTCCGACGGCCGAAAGCAATGCGCCGCGTTGGACTTAGCCGCTGGTTGGACGGGTCGGCTCGCGAGCGAGGCGTTCGCGTCCGCCGGCCGAAAGCAATGCACCGCGTTGGACTTAGCCGCTGGTTGGACGGGTCGGCTCGCGAGCGAGGCTTTCGCGTCCGCCGGCCGAAAGCAATGCGCCGCGTTGGACTTAGCCGCTGGTTGGAGGGGTCGGCTCGCGAGCGAGGCGTTTGCGTCCGCCGGCCGAAAGCAATGCGCCGCGTTGGACTTAGCCGCTGGTTGGACGGGTCGGCTCGCGAGCGAGGCGTTCGGGTCCGCCGGCCAAAAGCAATGCGCCACGTTGGACTTAGCCGCTGGTTGGACGGGTCGGCTCGCGAGCGAGGCGTTCGCTTCCGCCGGCCGAAAGCAATGCACCGCGTTGGACTTAGCCGCTGGTTGGACGGGTCGGCTCGCGAGCGAGGCGTTCGCGTCCGCCGGCCAAAAGCAATGCGCCGCGTTGGACTTAGCCGCTGGTTGGAGGGGTCGGCTCGCGAGCGAGGCGTTCGGGTCCGACGGCCGAAAGCAATGCGCCGTGTTGGACTTAGCCGCTGTTTGGACGGGTCGGCTCGCGAGCGAGGCGTTCGCGTCCGCCGGCCGAAAGCAATGCACCGCGTTGGACTTAGCCGCTGGTTGGACGGGTCGGCTCGCGAGCGAGGCGTTCGCGTCCGCCGGCCAAAAGCAATGCGCCGCGTTGGACTTAGCCGCTGGTTGGACGGGTCGCTCGCGAGCGAGGCGTTCGGGTCCGACGGCCGAAAGCAATGCGCCGCGTTGGACTTAGCCGCTGGTTGGACGGGTCGGCTCGCGAGCGAGGCGTTCGGGTCCGACGGCCGAAAGCAATGCGCCGCGTTGGACTTAGCCGCTGGTTGGAGGGGTCGGCTCGCGAGCGAGGCGTTCGCGTCCGCCGGCCAAAAGCAACGCGCCGCGTTGGACTTAGCCGCTGGTTGGACGGGTCGGCTCGCGAGCGAGGCATTCGCGTCCGCCGGCCAAAAGCAATGCGCCGCGTTGGACTTAGCCGCTGGTTGGACGGGTCGGCTCGCGAGCGAGGCGTTCGCGTCCGCCGGCCAAAAGCAATGCGCCGCGTTGGACTTAGCCGCTGGTTGGACGGGTCGGCTCGCGAGCGAGGCGTTCGGGTCCGACGGCCGAAAGCAATGCGCCGCGTTGGACTTAGCCGCTGGTTGGAGGGGTCGGCTCGCGAGCGAGGCGTTCGCGTCCGCCGGCCGAAAGCAATGCACCGCGTTGGACTTAGCCGCTGGTTGGACGGGTCGGCTCGCGAGCGAGGCTATCGCGTCCGCCGGCCGAAAGCAATGCGCCGCGTTGGACTTAGCCGCTGGTTGGAGGGGTCGGCTCGCGAGCGAGGCGTTTGCGTCCGCCGGCCGAAAGCAATGCGCCGCGTTGGACTTAGCCGCTGGTTGGACGGGTCGGCTCGCGAGCGAGGCGTTCGGGTCCGCCGGCCAAAAGCAATGCGCCGCGTTGGACTTAGCCGCTGTTTGGACGGGTCGGCTCGCGAGCGAGGCGTTCGCGTCCGCCGGCCGAAAGCAATGCACCGCGTTGGACTTAGCCGCTGGTTGGACGGGTCGGCTCGCGAGCGAGGCGTTCGCGTCCGCCGGCCAAAAGCAATGCGCCGCGTTGGACTTAGCCGCTGGTTGGACGGGTCGGCTCGCGAGCGAGGCGTTCGGGTCCGACGGCCGAAAGCAATGCGCCGCGTTGGACTTAGCCGCTGGTTGGACGGGTCGGCTCGCGAGCGAGGCGTTCGCGTCCGCCGGCCGAAAGCAATGCACCGCGTTGGACTTAGCCGCTGGTTGGACGGGTCGGCTCGCGAGCGAGGCTTTCGCGTCCGCCGGCCGAAAGCAATGCACCGCGTTGGACTTAGCCGCTGGTTGGACGGGTCGGCTCGCGAGCGAGGCGTTCGCGTCCGCCGGCCAAAAGCAATGCGCCGCGTTGGACTTAGCCGCTGGTTGGACGGGTCGCTCGCGAGCGAGGCGTTCGGGTCCGACGGCCGAAAGCAATGCGCCGCGTTGGACTTAGCCGCTGGTTGGACGGGTCGGCTCGCGAGCGAGGCGTTCGGGTCCGCCGGCCAAAAGCAATGCGCCGCGTTGGACTTAGCCGCTGGTTGGACGGGTCGGCTCGCGAGCGAGGCGTTCGGGTCCGACGGCCGAAAGCAATGCGCCGCGTTGGACTTAGCCGCTGGTTGGACGGGTCGGCTCGCGAGCGGCGTTCGCGTCCGCCGGCCAAAAGCAATGCGCCGCGTTGGACTTAGCCGCTGGTTGGAGGGGTCGGCTCGCGAGCGAGGCGTTCGGGTCCGACGGCCGAAAGCAATGCGCCGCGTTGGACTTAGCCGCTGTTTGGACGGGTCGGCTCGCGAGCGAGGCGTTCGCGTCCGCCGGCCGAAAGCAATGCACCGCGTTGGACTTAGCCGCTGGTTGGACGGGTCGGCTCGCGAGCGAGGCGTTCGCGTCCGCCGGCCAAAAGCAATGCGCCGCGTTGGACTTAGCCGCTGGTTGGACGGGTCGGCTCGCGAGCGAGGCGTTCGCGTCCGCCGGCCAAAAGCAATGCGCCGCGTTGGACTTAGCCGCTGGTTGGACGGGTCGGCTCGCGAGCGAGGCGTTCGGGTCCGCCGGCCAAAAGCAATGCGCCGCGTTGGACTTAGCCGCTGGTTGGACGGGTCGGCTCGCGAGCGAGGCGTTCGGGTCCGCCGGCCAAAAGCAATGCGCCGCGTTGGACTTAGCCGCTGGTTGGACGGGTCGGCTCGCGAGCGAGGCGTTCGGGTCCGACGGCCGAAAGCAATGCGCCGCGTTGGACTTAGCCGCTGGTTGGAGGGGTCGGCTCGCGAGCGAGGCGTTCGGGTCCGTCGGCCGAAAGCAATGCGCCGCGTTGGACTTAGCCGCTGGTTGGACGGGTCGGCTCGCGAGCGAGGCTTTCGCGTCCGCCGGCCGAAAGCAATGCGCCGCGTTGGACTTAGCCGCTGGTTGGAGGGGTCGGCTCGCGAGCGAGGCGTTTGCGTCCGCCGGCCGAAAGCAATGCGCCGCGTTGGACTTAGCCGCTGGTTGGAGGGGTCGGCTCGCGAGCGAGGCGTTTGCGTCCGCCGGCCGAAAGCAATGCACCGCGTTGGACTTAGCCGCTGGTTGGACGGGTCGGCTCGCGAGCGAGGCGTTCGCGTCCGCCGGCCAAAAGCAATGCGCCGCGTTGGACTTAGCCGCTGGTTGGACGGGTCGCTCGCGAGCGAGGCGTTCGGGTCCGACGGCCGAAAGCAATGCGCCGCGTTGGACTTAGCCGCTGGTTGGACGGGTCGGCTCGCGAGCGAGGCGTTCGGGTCCGCCGGCCAAAAGCAATGCGCCGCGTTGGACTTAGCCGCTGGTTGGACGGGTCGGCTCGCGAGCGAAGCGTTCGGGTCCGCCGGCCAAAAGCAATGCGCCGCGTTGGACTTAGCCGCTGGTTGGACGGGTCGGCTCGCGAGCGAGGCGTTCGGGTCCGCCGGCCAAAAGCAATGCGCCGCGTTGGACTTAGCCGCTGGTTGGACGGGTCGGCTCGCGAGCGAGGCGTTCGGGTCCGACGGCCGAAAGCAATGCGCCGCGTTGGACTTAGCCGCTGGTTGGACGGGTCGGCTCGCGAGCGAGGCGTTCGGGTCCGACGGCCGAAAGCAATGCGCCGCGTTGGACTTAGCCGCTGGTTGGACGGGTCGGCTCGCGAGCGAGGCGTTCGGGTCCGACGGCCGAAAGCAATGCGCCGCGTTGGACTTAGCCGCTGGTTGGAGGGGTCGGCTCGCGAGCGAGGCGTTCGCGTCCGCCGGCCAAAAGCAACGCGCCGCGTTGGACTTAGCCGCTGGTTGGACGGGTCGGCTCGCGAGCGAGGCATTCGCGTCCGCCGGCCAAAAGCAATGCGCCGCGTTGGACTTAGCCGCTGGTTGGACGGGTCGGCTCGCGAGCGAGGCGTTCGCGTCCGCCGGCCAAAAGCAATGCGCCGCGTTGGACTTAGCCGCTGGTTGGAGGGGTCGGCTCGCGAGCGAGGCGTTCGGGTCCGACGGCCGAAAGCAATGCGCCGCGTTGGACTTAGCCGCTGTTTGGACGGGTCGGCTCGCGAGCGAGGCGTTCGCGTCCGCCGGCCGAAAGCAATGCACCGCGTTGGACTTAGCCGCTGGTTGGACGGGTCGGCTCGCGAGCGAGGCGTTCGCGTCCGCCGGCCAAAAGCAATGCGCCGCGTTGGACTTAGCCGCTGGTTGGACGGGTCGCTCGCGAGCGAGGCGTTCGGGTCCGACGGCCGAAAGCAATGCGCCGCGTTGGACTTAGCCGCTGGTTGGACGGGTCGGCTCGCGAGCGAGGCGTTCGGGTCCGCCGGCCAAAAGCAATGCGCCGCGTTGGACTTAGCCGCTGGTTGGACGGGTCGGCTCGCGAGCGAGGCGTTCGGGTCCGACGGCCGAAAGCAATGCGCCGCGTTGGACTTAGCCGCTGGTTGGACGGGTCGGCTCGCGAGCGAGGCGTTCGGGTCCGCCGGCCAAAAGCAATGCGCCGCGTTGGACTTAGCCGCTGGTTGGACGGGTCGGCTCGCGAGCGAGGCGTTCGGGTCCGACGGCCGAAAGCAATGCGCCGCGTTGGACTTAGCCGCTGGTTGGACGGGTCGGCTCGCGAGCGAAGCGTTCGGGTCCGCCGGCCAAAAGCAATGCGCCGCGTTGGACTTAGCCGCTGGTTGGACGGGTCGGCTCGCGAGCGAGGCGTTCGGGTCCGACGGCCGAAAGCAATGCGCCGCGTTGGACTTAGCCGCTGGTTGGACGGGTCGGCTCGCGAGCGAGGCGTTCGGGTCCGACGGCCGAAAGCAATGCGCCGCGTTGGACTTAGCCGCTGGTTGGAGGGGTCGGCTCGCGAGCGAGGCGTTCGCGTCCGCCGGCCAAAAGCAACGCGCCGCGTTGGACTTAGCCGCTGGTTGGACGGGTCGGCTCGCGAGCGAGGCATTCGCGTCCGCCGGCCAAAAGCAATGCGCCGCGTTGGACTTAGCCGCTGGTTGGACGGGTCGGCTCGCGAGCGAGGCGTTCGCGTCCGCCGGCCAAAAGCAATGCGCCGCGTTGGACTTAGCCGCTGTTTGGACGAGTCGGCTCGCGAGCGAGGCGTTCGGGTCCGACGGCCGAAAGCAATGCGCCGCGTTGGACTTAGCCGCTGGTTGGACGGGTCGGCTCGCGAGCGAGGCGTTCGGGTCCGCCGGCCAAAAGCAATGCGCCGCGTTGGACTTAGCCGCTGGTTGGACGGGTCGGCTCGCGAGCGAGGCGTTCGGGTCCGCCGGCCAAAAGCAATGCGCCGCGTTGGACTTAGCCGCTGTTTGGACGGGTCGGCTCGCGAGCGAGGCGTTCGCGTCCGCCGGCCGAAAGCAATGCACCGCGTTGGACTTAGCCGCTGGTTGGACGGGTCGGCTCGCTAGCGAGGCGTTCGCGTCCGCCGGCCAAAAGCAATGCGCCGCGTTGGACTTAGCCGCTGGTTGGACGGGTCGGCTCGCGAGCGAGGCTTTCGCGTCCGCCGGCCGAAAGCAATGCGCCGCGTTGGACTTAGCCGCTGGTTGGAGGGGTCGGCTCGCGAGCGAGGCGTTTGCGTCCGCCGGCCGAAAGCAATGCGCCGCGTTGGACTTAGCCGCTGGTTGGACGGGTCGGCTCGCGAGCGAGGCTTTCGCGTCCGCCGGCCGAAAGCAATGCGCCGCGTTGGACTTAGCCGCTGGTTGGAGGGGTCGGCTCGCGAGCGAGGCGTTCGGGTCCGTCGGCCGAAAGCAATGCGCCGCGTTGGACTTAGCCGCTGGTTGGACGGGTCGGCTCGCGAGCGAGGCTTTCGCGTCCGCCGGCCGAAAGCAATGCGCCGCGTTGGACTTAGCCGCTGGTTGGAGGGGTCGGTTCGCGAGCGAGGCGTTTGCGTCCGCCGGCCGAAAGCAATGCACCGCGTTGGACTTAGCCGCTGGTTGGACGGGTCGGCTCGCGAGCGAGGCGTTCGCGTCCGCCGGCCAAAAGCAATGCGCCGCGTTGGACTTAGCCGCTGTTTGGACGAGTCGGCTCGCGAGCGAGGCGTTCGGGTCCGACGGCCGAAAGCAATGCGCCGCGTTGGACTTAGCCGCTGGTTGGACGGGTCGGCTCGCGAGCGAGGCGTTCGGGTCTGCCGGCCAAAAGCAATGCGCCGCGTTGGACTTAGCCGCTGGTTGGACGGGTCGGCTCGCGAGCGAGGCGTTCGGGTCCGCCGGCCAAAAGCAATGCGCCGCGTTGGACTTAGCCGCTGTTTGGACGGGTCGGCTCGCGAGCGAGGCGTTCGCGTCCGCCGGCCGAAAGCAATGCACCGCGTTGGACTTAGCCGCTGGTTGGACGGGTCGGCTCGCGAGCGAGGCGTTCGCGTCCGCCGGCCAAAAGCAATGCGCCGCGTTGGACTTAGCCGCTGGTTGGACGGGTCGGCTCGCGAGCGAGGCTTTCGCGTCCGCCGGCCGAAAGCAATGCGCCGCGTTGGACTTAGCCGCTGGTTGGAGGGGTCGGCTCGCGAGCGAGGCGTTTGCGTCCGCCGGCCGAAAGCAATGCGCCGCGTTGGACTTAGCCGCTGGTTGGACGGGTCGGCTCGCGAGCGAGGCTTTCGCGTCCGCCGGCCGAAAGCAATGCGCCGCGTTGGACTTAGCCGCTGGTTGGAGGGGTCGGCTCGCGAGCGAGGCGTTCGGGTCCGTCGGCCGAAAGCAATGCGCCGCGTTGGACTTAGCCGCTGGTTGGACGGGTCGGCTCGCGAGCGAGGCTTTCGCGTCCGCCGGCCGAAAGCAATGCGCCGCGTTGGACTTAGCCGCTGGTTGGAGGGGTCGGCTCGCGAGCGAGGCGTTTGCGTCCGCCGGCCGAAAGCAATGCGCCGCGTTGGACTTAGCCGCTGGTTGGAGGGGTCGGCTCGCGAGCGAGGCGTTTGCGTCCGCCGGCCGAAAGCAATGCACCGCGTTGGACTTAGCCGCTGGTTGGACGGGTCGGCTCGCGAGCGAGGCGTTCGCGTCCGCCGGCCAAAAGCAATGCGCCGCGTTGGACTTAGCCGCTGGTTGGACGGGTCGCTCGCGAGCGAGGCGTTCGGGTCCGACGGCCGAAAGCAATGCGCCGCGTTGGACTTAGCCGCTGGTTGGACGGGTCGGCTCGCGAGCGAGGCGTTCGGGTCCGCCGGCCAAAAGCAATGCGCCGCGTTGGACTTAGCCGCTGGTTGGACGGGTCGGCTCGCGAGCGAAGCGTTCGGGTCCGCCGGCCAAAAGCAATGCGCCGCGTTGGACTTAGCCGCTGGTTGGACGGGTCGGCTCGCGAGCGAAGCGTTCGGGTCCGCCGGCCAAAAGCAATGCGCCGCGTTGGACTTAGCCGCTGGTTGGACGGGTCGGCTCGCGAGCGAGGCGTTCGGGTCCGACGGCCGAAAGCAATGCGCCGCGTTGGACTTAGCCGCTGGTTGGACGGGTCGGCTCGCGAGCGAGGCGTTCGGGTCCGACGGCCGAAAGCAATGCGCCGCGTTGGACTTAGCCGCTGGTTGGACGGGTCGGCTCGCGAGCGAAGCGTTCGGGTCCGCCGGCCAAAAGCAATGCGCCGCGTTGGACTTAGCCGCTGGTTGGACGGGTCGGCTCGCGAGCGAGGCGTTCGGGTCCGACGGCCGAAAGCAATGCGCCGCGTTGGACTTAGCCGCTGGTTGGACGGGTCGGCTCGCGAGCGAGGCGTTCGGGTCCGACGGCCGAAAGCAATGCGCCGCGTTGGACTTAGCCGCTGGTTGGAGGGGTCGGCTCGCGAGCGAGGCGTTCGCGTCCGCCGGCCAAAAGCAACGCGCCGCGTTGGACTTAGCCGCTGGTTGGACGGGTCGGCTCGCGAGCGAGGCATTCGCGTCCGCCGGCCAAAAGCAATGCGCCGCGTTGGACTTAGCCGCTGGTTGGACGGGTCGGCTCGCGAGCGAGGCGTTCGCGTCCGCCGGCCAAAAGCAATGCGCCGCGTTTGACTTAGCCGCTGGTTGGAGGGGTCGGCTCGCGAGCGAGGCGTTCGGGTCCGACGGCCGAAAGCAATGCGCCGCGTTGGACTTAGCCGCTGTTTGGACGGGTCGGCTCGCGAGCGAGGCGTTCGCGTCCGCCGGCCGAAAGCAATGCACCGCGTTGGACTTAGCCGCTGGTTGGACGGGTCGGCTCGCGAGCGAGGCGTTCGCGTCCGCCGGCCAAAAGCAATGCGCCGCGTTGGACTTAGCCGCTGGTTGGACGGGTCGCTCGCGAGCGAGGCGTTCGGGTCCGACGGCCGAAAGCAATGCGCCGCGTTGGACTTAGCCGCTGGTTGGACGGGTCGGCTCGCGAGCGAGGCGTTCGGGTCCGCCGGCCAAAAGCAATGCGCCGCGTTGGACTTAGCCGCTGGTTGGACGGGTCGGCTCGCGAGCGAGGCGTTCGGGTCCGACGGCCGAAAGCAATGCGCCGCGTTGGACTTAGCCGCTGGTTGGACGGGTCGGCTCGCGAGCGAGGCGTTCGGGTCCGCCGGCCAAAAGCAATGCGCCGCGTTGGACTTAGCCGCTGGTTGGACGGGTCGGCTCGCGAGCGAGGCGTTCGGGTCCGACGGCCGAAAGCAATGCGCCGCGTTGGACTTAGCCGCTGGTTGGACGGGTCGGCTCGCGAGCGAAGCGTTCGGGTCCGCCGGCCAAAAGCAATGCGCCGCGTTGGACTTAGCCGCTGGTTGGACGGGTCGGCTCGCGAGCGAGGCGTTCGGGTCCGACGGCCGAAAGCAATGCGCCGCGTTGGACTTAGCCGCTGGTTGGACGGGTCGGCTCGCGAGCGAGGCGTTCGGGTCCGACGGCCGAAAGCAATGCGCCGCGTTGGACTTAGCCGCTGGTTGGAGGGGTCGGCTCGCGAGCGAGGCGTTCGCGTCCGCCGGCCAAAAGCAACGCGCCGCGTTGGACTTAGCCGCTGGTTGGACGGGTCGGCTCGCGAGCGAGGCATTCGCGTCCGCCGGCCAAAAGCAATGCGCCGCGTTGGACTTAGCCGCTGGTTGGACGGGTCGGCTCGCGAGCGAGGCGTTCGCGTCCGCCGGCCAAAAGCAATGCGCCGCGTTGGACTTAGCCGCTGTTTGGACGAGTCGGCTCGCGAGCGAGGCGTTCGGGTCCGACGGCCGAAAGCAATGCGCCGCGTTGGACTTAGCCGCTGGTTGGACGGGTCGGCTCGCGAGCGAGGCGTTCGGGTCCGCCGGCCAAAAGCAATGCGCCGCGTTGGACTTAGCCGCTGGTTGGACGGGTCGGCTCGCGAGCGAGGCGTTCGGGTCCGCCGGCCAAAAGCAATGCGCCGCGTTGGACTTAGCCGCTGTTTGGACGGGTCGGCTCGCGAGCGAGGCGTTCGCGTCCGCCGGCCGAAAGCAATGCACCGCGTTGGACTTAGCCGCTGGTTGGACGGGTCGGCTCGCGAGCGAGGCGTTCGGGTCCGTCGGCCGAAAGCAATGCGCCGCGTTGGACTTAGCCGCTGGTTGGACGGGTCGGCTCGCGAGCGAGGCTTTCGCGTCCGCCGGCCGAAAGCAATGCGCCGCGTTGGACTTAGCCGCTGGTTGGAGGGGTCGGCTCGCGAGCGAGGCGTTTGCGTCCGCCGGCCGAAAGCAATGCGCCGCGTTGGACTTAGCCGCTGGTTGGAGGGGTCGGCTCGCGAGCGAGGCGTTCGGGTCCGTCGGCCGAAAGCAATGCGCCGCGTTGGACTTAGCCGCTGGTTGGACGGGTCGGCTCGCGAGCGAGGCTTTCGCGTCCGCCGGCCGAAAGCAATGCGCCGCGTTGGACTTAGCCGCTGGTTGGAGGGGTCGGCTCGCGAGCGAGGCGTTTGCGTCCGCCGGCCGAAAGCAATGCGCCGCGTTGGACTTAGCCGCTGGTTGGACGGGTCGGCTCGCGAGCGAGGCGTTCGGGTCCGCCGGCCAAAAGCAATGCGCCGCGTTGGACTTAGCCGCTGGTTGGACGGGTCGGCTCGCGAGCGAGGCGTTCGCGTCCGCCGGCCGAAAGCAATGCACCGCGTTGGACTTAGCCGCTGGTTGGACGGGTCGGCTCGCGAGCGAGGCGTTCGCGTCCGCCGGCCAAAAGCAATGCGCCGCGTTGGACTTAGCCGCTGGTTGGAGGGGTCGGCTCGCGAGCGAGGCGTTCGGGTCCGACGGCCGAAAGCAATGCGCCGCGTTGGACTTAGCCGCTGTTTGGACGGGTCGGCTCGCGAGCGAGGCGTTCGCGTCCGCCGGCCGAAAGCAATGCACCGCGTTGGACTTAGCCGCTGGTTGGACGGGTCGGCTCGCGAGCGAGGCGTTCGCGTCCGCCGGCCAAAAGCAATGCGCCGCGTTGGACTTAGCCGCTGGTTGGACGGGTCGCTCGCGAGCGAGGCGTTCGGGTCCGACGGCCGAAAGCAATGCGCCGCGTTGGACTTAGCCGCTGGTTGGACGGGTCGGCTCGCGAGCGAGGCGTTCGGGTCCGCCGGCCAAAAGCAATGCGCCGCGTTGGACTTAGCCGCTGGTTGGACGGGTCGGCTCGCGAGCGAGGCGTTCGGGTCCGACGGCCGAAAGCAATGCGCCGCGTTGGACTTAGCCGCTGGTTGGACGGGTCGGCTCGCGAGCGAGGCGTTCGGGTCCGCCGGCCAAAAGCAATGCGCCGCGTTGGACTTAGCCGCTGGTTGGACGGGTCGGCTCGCGAGCGAGGCGTTCGGGTCCGACGGCCGAAAGCAATGCGCCGCGTTGGACTTAGCCGCTGGTTGGACGGGTCGGCTCGCGAGCGAAGCGTTCGGGTCCGCCGGCCAAAAGCAATGCGCCGCGTTGGACTTAGCCGCTGGTTGGACGGGTCGGCTCGCGAGCGAGGCGTTCGGGTCCGACGGCCGAAAGCAATGCGCCGCGTTGGACTTAGCCGCTGGTTGGACGGGTCGGCTCGCGAGCGAGGCGTTCGGGTCCGACGGCCGAAAGCAATGCGCCGCGTTGGACTTAGCCGCTGGTTGGAGGGGTCGGCTCGCGAGCGAGGCGTTCGCGTCCGCCGGCCAAAAGCAACGCGCCGCGTTGGACTTAGCCGCTGGTTGGACGGGTCGGCTCGCGAGCGAGGCATTCGCGTCCGCCGGCCAAAAGCAATGCGCCGCGTTGGACTTAGCCGCTGGTTGGACGGGTCGGCTCGCGAGCGAGGCGTTCGCGTCCGCCGGCCAAAAGCAATGCGCCGCGTTGGACTTAGCCGCTGTTTGGACGAGTCGGCTCGCGAGCGAGGCGTTCGGGTCCGACGGCCGAAAGCAATGCGCCGCGTTGGACTTAGCCGCTGGTTGGACGGGTCGGCTCGCGAGCGAGGCGTTCGGGTCCGCCGGCCAAAAGCAATGCGCCGCGTTGGACTTAGCCGCTGGTTGGACGGGTCGGCTCGCGAGCGAGGCGTTCGGGTCCGCCGGCCAAAAGCAATGCGCCGCGTTGGACTTAGCCGCTGTTTGGACGGGTCGGCTCGCGAGCGAGGCGTTCGCGTCCGCCGGCCGAAAGCAATGCACCGCGTTGGACTTAGCCGCTGGTTGGACGGGTCGGCTCGCGAGCGAGGCGTTCGCGTCCGCCGGCCAAAAGCAATGCGCCGCGTTGGACTTAGCCGCTGGTTGGACGGGTCGGCTCGCGAGCGAGGCTTTCGCGTCCGCCGGCCGAAAGCAATGCGCCGCGTTGGACTTAGCCGCTGGTTGGAGGGGTCGGCTCGCGAGCGAGGCGTTTGCGTCCGCCGGCCGAAAGCAATGCGCCGCGTTGGACTTAGCCGCTGGTTGGACGGGTCGGCTCGCGAGCGAGGCTTTCGCGTCCGCCGGCCGAAAGCAATGCGCCGCGTTGGACTTAGCCGCTGGTTGGAGGGGTCGGCTCGCGAGCGAGGCGTTCGGGTCCGTCGGCCGAAAGCAATGCGCCGCGTTGGACTTAGCCGCTGGTTGGACGGGTCGGCTCGCGAGCGAGGCTTTCGCGTCCGCCGGCCGAAAGCAATGCGCCGCGTTGGACTTAGCCGCTGGTTGGAGGGGTCGGCTCGCGAGCGAGGCGTTTGCGTCCGCCGGCCGAAAGCAATGCGCCGCGTTGGACTTAGCCGCTGGTTGGACGGGTCGGCTCGCGAGCGAGGCTTTCGCGTCCGCCGGCCGAAAGCAATGCGCCGCGTTGGACTTAGCCGCTGGTTGGAGGGGTCGGCTCGCGAGCGAGGCGTTCGGGTCCGTCGGCCGAAAGCAATGCGCCGCGTTGGACTTAGCCGCTGGTTGGACGGGTCGGCTCGCGAGCGAGGCTTTCGCGTCCGCCGGCCGAAAGCAATGCGCCGCGTTGGACTTAGCCGCTGTTTGGACGGGTCGGCTCGCGAGCGAGGCGTTCGCGTCCGCCGGCCGAAAGCAATGCACCGCGTTGGACTTAGCCGCTGGTTGGACGGGTCGGCTCGCGAGCGAGGCGTTCGCGTCCGCCGGCCAAAAGCAATGCGCCGCGTTGGACTTAGCCGCTGTTTGGACGAGTCGGCTCGCGAGCGAGGCGTTCGGGTCCGACGGCCGAAAGCAATGCGCCGCGTTGGACTTAGCCGCTGGTTGGACGGGTCGGCTCGCGAGCGAGGCGTTCGGGTCTGCCGGCCAAAAGCAATGCGCCGCGTTGGACTTAGCCGCTGGTTGGACGGGTCGGCTCGCGAGCGAGGCGTTCGGGTCCGCCGGCCAAAAGCAATGCGCCGCGTTGGACTTAGCCGCTGTTTGGACGGGTCGGCTCGCGAGCGAGGCGTTCGCGTCCGCCGGCCGAAAGCAATGCACCGCGTTGGACTTAGCCGCTGGTTGGACGGGTCGGCTCGCGAGCGAGGCGTTCGCGTCCGCCGGCCAAAAGCAATGCGCCGCGTTGGACTTAGCCGCTGGTTGGACGGGTCGGCTCGCGAGCGAGGCTTTCGCGTCCGCCGGCCGAAAGCAATGCGCCGCGTTGGACTTAGCCGCTGGTTGGAGGGGTCGGCTCGCGAGCGAGGCGTTTGCGTCCGCCGGCCGAAAGCAATGCGCCGCGTTGGACTTAGCCGCTGGTTGGACGGGTCGGCTCGCGAGCGAGGCTTTCGCGTCCGCCGGCCGAAAGCAATGCGCCGCGTTGGACTTAGCCGCTGGTTGGAGGGGTCGGCTCGCGAGCGAGGCGTTCGGGTCCGTCGGCCGAAAGCAATGCGCCGCGTTGGACTTAGCCGCTGGTTGGACGGGTCGGCTCGCGAGCGAGGCTTTCGCGTCCGCCGGCCGAAAGCAATGCGCCGCGTTGGACTTAGCCGCTGGTTGGAGGGGTCGGCTCGCGAGCGAGGCGTTTGCGTCCGCCGGCCGAAAGCAATGCGCCGCGTTGGACTTAGCCGCTGGTTGGAGGGGTCGGCTCGCGAGCGAGGCGTTTGCGTCCGCCGGCCGAAAGCAATGCACCGCGTTGGACTTAGCCGCTGGTTGGACGGGTCGGCTCGCGAGCGAGGCGTTCGCGTCCGCCGGCCAAAAGCAATGCGCCGCGTTGGACTTAGCCGCTGGTTGGACGGGTCGGCTCGCGAGCGAGGCGTTCGGGTCTGCCGGCCAAAAGCAATGCGCCGCGTTGGACTTAGCCGCTGGTTGGACGGGTCGGCTCGCGAGCGAGGCGTTCGGGTCCGCCGGCCAAAAGCAATGCGCCGCGTTGGACTTAGCCGCTGTTTGGACGGGTCGGCTCGCGAGCGAGGCGTTCGCGTCCGCCGGCCGAAAGCAATGCACCGCGTTGGACTTAGCCGCTGGTTGGACGGGTCGGCTCGCGAGCGAGGCGTTCGCGTCCGCCGGCCAAAAGCAATGCGCCGCGTTGGACTTAGCCGCTGGTTGGACGGGTCGGCTCGCGAGCGAGGCTTTCGCGTCCGCCGGCCGAAAGCAATGCGCCGCGTTGGACTTAGCCGCTGGTTGGAGGGGTCGGCTCGCGAGCGAGGCGTTTGCGTCCGCCGGCCGAAAGCAATGCGCCGCGTTGGACTTAGCCGCTGGTTGGACGGGTCGGCTCGCGAGCGAGGCTTTCGCGTCCGCCGGCCGAAAGCAATGCGCCGCGTTGGACTTAGCCGCTGGTTGGAGGGGTCGGCTCGCGAGCGAGGCGTTCGGGTCCGTCGGCCGAAAGCAATGCGCCGCGTTGGACTTAGCCGCTGGTTGGACGGGTCGGCTCGCGAGCGAGGCTTTCGCGTCCGCCGGCCGAAAGCAATGCGCCGCGTTGGACTTAGCCGCTGGTTGGAGGGGTCGGCTCGCGAGCGAGGCGTTTGCGTCCGCCGGCCGAAAGCAATGCGCCGCGTTGGACTTAGCCGCTGGTTGGAGGGGTCGGCTCGCGAGCGAGGCGTTTGCGTCCGCCGGCCGAAAGCAATGCACCGCGTTGGACTTAGCCGCTGGTTGGACGGGTCGGCTCGCGAGCGAGGCGTTCGCGTCCGCCGGCCAAAAGCAATGCGCCGCGTTGGACTTAGCCGCTGGTTGGACGGGTCGCTCGCGAGCGAGGCGTTCGGGTCCGACGGCCGAAAGCAATGCGCCGCGTTGGACTTAGCCGCTGGTTGGACGGGTCGGCTCGCGAGCGAGGCGTTCGGGTCCGCCGGCCAAAAGCAATGCGCCGCGTTGGACTTAGCCGCTGGTTGGACGGGTCGGCTCGCGAGCGAAGCGTTCGGGTCCGCCGGCCAAAAGCAATGCGCCGCGTTGGACTTAGCCGCTGGTTGGACGGGTCGGCTCGCGAGCGAGGCGTTCGGGTCCGCCGGCCAAAAGCAATGCGCCGCGTTGGACTTAGCCGCTGGTTGGACGGGTCGGCTCGCGAGCGAGGCGTTCGGGTCCGACGGCCGAAAGCAATGCGCCGCGTTGGACTTAGCCGCTGGTTGGACGGGTCGGCTCGCGAGCGAAGCGTTCGGGTCCGCCGGCCAAAAGCAATGCGCCGCGTTGGACTTAGCCGCTGGTTGGACGGGTCGGCTCGCGAGCGAGGCGTTCGGGTCCGACGGCCGAAAGCAATGCGCCGCGTTGGACTTAGCCGCTGGTTGGACGGGTCGGCTCGCGAGCGAGGCGTTCGGGTCCGACGGCCGAAAGCAATGCGCCGCGTTGGACTTAGCCGCTGGTTGGAGGGGTCGGCTCGCGAGCGAGGCGTTCGCGTCCGCCGGCCAAAAGCAACGCGCCGCGTTGGACTTAGCCGCTGGTTGGACGGGTCGGCTCGCGAGCGAGGCATTCGCGTCCGCCGGCCAAAAGCAATGCGCCGCGTTGGACTTAGCCGCTGGTTGGACGGGTCGGCTCGCGAGCGAGGCGTTCGC